>NW_007251359.1:7583-11383 GCF_000164805.1 Carlito syrichta | reverse complement strand
GGGGGAGAGTCAGGCGGGCCCTGGCGGCCCCGGGAGCCACCCCTGGCCCAGCCGCCTCGGCTCCCTGCTCACCCACGACCCGCAGGAAGATGGAGGCCACATCATCGCCCGCGGGGTTGGTGACCTTGATGGTGTAGCGGCCCTCGTCGGCCCTCTCAGCACTCTCGATCACGAAGCTGCTGCTGTCCACGCGCTGCTCCACGCGGACCCTACCCTCGGTTCTGGAGAACACCTGGACACAGACGCCAGGCGGCCTGGCACCGTGGGGCGCCCCCAGTCTCCCGCCTGGCCCTGCTGCCCCCCTGCTCGTGGCTCAGCGACTCCGCATCGCCACACAACCCACGAGCCCCAGACTCAGCCCTGGAGGCCTTTCGGGTCCTCCCCAGCCTCTCCGTTCACTCCAAACACCAGCCTTCATTAAAAACCCAGACCGGGCCGGGCTCGGTGGCTCAGCCTGTAATCCCGCGCTTTGGGAGGCTGAGGTGAGTGAATTGCCTGAGCCCGTGGGTTCGAGACCCGCCTGGGCAGCGAGACCTCATCTCTACAATAAATCAAAAAATCAGCCGGGCGTGGTAGCGCATGCCTGTAGTTCCGGCTACTCGGAAGACTGAGACGGAAGGATCACTGGAGCCCAGCGGGTCGAGGCTGCGGTGGCCGGGAGTGGCCACTGCACTCCAGTCTGGGCGACAGAGTGAGACTCCAACTCAAAAAAAAGAAAGAAAGAAAGAAAAGCGGCCTGATGAGAGTATGTTGAATGTCAGAAAGTATAAATAGGTATAAAAACCAAGTCAAACAATGAATTTCATAAGCCTTTTTCAACAATTGTTTTTAATTACCGCCAAGATTACAGGCCAGTTACATTCAAATCATACAGTTCCAGCTAATTTTAGGTCATTATTTAGAACTTTCTCAAATGTTATATCTTACTATATTGAGATAGCATGTAGTTTTAAATGATTATTCTTGTGAGATAAAGTAATGGTAATTATTACAGCAAAATTTTTCCAATTGACAATATGAGGGGGACTCCAAAAAACCCGAATTTATATGTGAAGAATTGTGTATTTATTCTTACATGTTTAAACCTCTGTCACTTTCAAAGCACTCTCCGTTTGATGCAAAACAACCATCGAGATGCTTTTTCCACTGCTCAAAACAGTTTTTTAACTCATCAATTTTGAGTCTTTTTAGTGTTTCTGCTGTTTTTTGTTTCACCTCTTCCACATCAGCAAAATGATTCCCTTTGAGGACTTTTTTCATCTGCACAAACACACACAAAAAGTCACTTGGGACAATGACAGGTAAATAGGAAAGGTGGGATATAGGGGTCATGCCATTTTTAGTCAAAAACTGCTAGACACTTAGCTCGGTGTGGGCAGGTAGGCATGTAAATCACCCATCATGAAATGGGCAAACACATTGAAAAGATCTACAAAAAAAATTCACTGAAGTCGAATACAGCCTCTCACAACAATGCTAGCTTGTACACTGATGGTGATGGGTTCCCACACCACTTACCTGGGGGAATGACTTTACTACAAGGTGTCCACCCTCCAAAAGGTGATTCTGGTTTTTAGGGGGTCTTTCTTATATATGTAAACAAAAATTTCAGGTTATGTTAATTTATCTAAACAACTAGACAAAAGTGAACAGATAAGAACAAATAATTATGTAATATCATATAAGAAGATCATTTTATTGAACTAAATCCCTGATGCTGACCCCATCAATTAGCCGAGGGTTGCAATTTTATAAAAAATGATTCTAGGCCCACCGTGAATAAAAATTCCAGATGCTAATATAACTGATTTGATTATTTCATAGATATCAATGATATGATAAAAATTTACTTTGGAATTTGAAAAATGGAATTTGATTATATATATTGAGATATACTCATAAAATCACAAAATGTCCAGTTTATATTGGTAAATAATTGATGAAGTCTTAATGCGACTGAGTGAATATAGTAAGCTTATGCGGTAGTGAAGTAAACAATTGGTTTTGAGGGAAATGTCATAATTATTTAGAGAGTGAAAAGAATTAATTTTTAAAATTTAATATGTACTGAATATTTGGACTTCATTATTTTATAGTAGCACATGTATGTTTTCAGAGGGCTATCAGGTAACAATTGAAAGTATCTGGATTCATTTTAAACATTATTTGTTCTGTTCATATTTTCAAAAGCAAGATAAACAAGAAAGAAAAAGTCCTTGGTATTTCAATGGCTCTTTCTAAATATATTTGATTTGTTTCATGTAGAAAACTATTCTTTTATACTAAAATTCATTGCAGACACAAAAAGATTTAAGATTAAGGAATCCATAAAGATGAAGAGAAATAAGAATTTTCAAACAAGCATCTTCTAAAAAGTTGAATGACCTTTTGACTTGGTATTTGCCAGCAATTTTTTCACAATAATATGGGAAGCTGAGAAATAGCAATAGCTTTGAAAACTTTCATCTTGCTTTTATAAAGCCTGCTCTGATGTTCAAGCAAATTAAATTTCTCTTTTGTGGTTTCTTTGCTGTCACTTTTCTTCATTGATAAGATATGTAAGAACTGAGCACTGGACATTAAATAGCATCCATTTATACAGTGATGCTCCCATCATTCTTTGAGGTTTGGGAGCATGTATTAAGGTGGAGACTTTTTATTTCCTGTGCTAAACTTGATTGTTACTTTTAAATACTCCTGGTTAGTTTTAGGTAATAACTTACCTGATGTCTCTTACAAAATGGCATGTTAAGCCAGATTTGCATCTCAGTCATGAGAGTACGGGATTTCACTGGGAAAATATGTTTCATGTAATCGCTTTGAAGATCAGAACATGACTAGAAATACAAAGATAAGAGTGGAAACAACCAGAAAGTTTATAGACAATTACCTACAAATTAAGTTGGAGTACACAAAATGTAAGTATACAGTTTACTCCACAGTGCCTGGTATGTGGGCTTGATTAAAAGGCAGCAAGTATGATGGTCAGTCCATTGAGGTCTCCAAGTTAAAGTCTGAAGTTTGGCTTAATGAGGAACCTTTTTTGTATAGCCGCATATAAGGCCAGATTAACTGGAATTCTGTTTTGCAGGTATTTATGCTTCAAGGTAATACATGTAAGTGGAACTTCTTTACATAGGATCCACAGCTACAGTCCAAGGGAGGGAGGCTAATCAAAATTGGTAGAAGTCATTCAGGTTTATGCAGGTGTATGAATTTCAAAGACTGAAGGCAACAAGGATGTTTAATCCACAGTTTTGGAGGCAATTAGTTAAGATGAAAGGCATGGTTTTATGCAAGTAGACACCTCTTGCTGAATACTATCTGCAGTCTCTGGGCCACATAAAACATAAAGCTCGAGGACCACTCCCGTTGAAATTTTTCCAATATTAGGTCAGGCCATGTACTTCACAAAATACCAACTAGGAATAACACCAACTTCCTGAGTCATTATGACCTGGTTTTGATTGTGTGAAGGTGAAGCCCCTTTGGAAGACTTAAGTTATTGTATGGGTATACAATATAAGTGGTACCTTGATTCTGTTGGCCATCCCAATAACTTATTTTAAATGATGATTTTGAAATTGGAAGCTCTTCAAGTTTTTCGTTATTGCTCCTTTTATGGAAAAAGCATTGATTAACAATTAAGGAGAGTAAGGACAATGGTCCCCATTTGGGCAAAAATCAATGTTACATGAAGCGTATCTGGAAGTAGCTTGACTAATTGGGAGAAATTTTATATCTTAATCCACACTAATCCAAAACACCACAGAAGTTTGCCTGAAATACCCTTCTTAACC
>NW_007251359.1:3459-7563 GCF_000164805.1 Carlito syrichta | reverse complement strand
CACAGTTTTGGAGGCATTTAGTAAGATGAAAGGCATAGTTTTATGCAAGTAGACACCTCTTGCTGAATACTATCTGCAGTCTCTGGGCCACATGGAACATAAAGCTCGAGGACCACTCCCCGTTGAAATTTTCCAATATTAGGTCAGGCCATGTACTTCACAAAATACCAACTAGGAATAACACCAACTTCCTGAGTCATTATGACCTGGTTTTGATTGTGTGAAGGTGAAGCCCCTTTGGAAGATTTAAGTTATTGTATGGGTATACAATATAAGTGGTACCTTGATTCTGTTGGCCATCCCAATAACTTATTTTATAATGTTTTTTTTTTTTTTTTTTTTTTTTTTTTTTGAGTTGGAGTCTCACTCTGTCGCCCAGACTGGAGTGCAGTGGCCGCTCCCGGCCACCGCAGCCTCGACCTGCTGGGCTCCGGCGATCCTTCCGCCTCAGCCTTCCAAGTAGCTGGAATTACAGGCATGCGCTACCATGCTCAGCTGATTTTTTGATTTATTGTAGAGATGAGGTCTCGCTGCCCAGGCGGGTCTCGAACCCGCGGGCTCAGGCAATCCACTCACCTCAGCCTCCCAAAGGCGCGGGATTACAGGCTGAGCCACCGAGCCCGGCTTCCAATAACTTATTTTAAATGATGATTTTGAAATTGGAAGCTCTTCAAGTTTTTCGTTATTGCTCCTTTTATGGAAAAAGCATTGATTAACAATTAAGGAGAGTAAGGACAATGGTCCCCATTTGGGCAAAAATCAATGTTATATGAAGCGTATCTGGAAGTAGCTTGACTAATTGGGAGAAATTTTACATCTTAATCCACACTAATCCAAAACACCACAGAAGTTTGCCTGAAATACCCTTCTTAACCACATGTTCTTCTCTAAGCACACATGCCTGAGTTTGTTCATGAACACTCAGACACACACGCAAATACACATATTTTGAAATGGCACACATCCTAGAATTATTCTCAATTTCGCATAGGACTTATGCTATGTAAACTCATTTTAATTTTACAGTTGCTAAAAGATTTGTGTGGTGTATGCTTCCTCAATGAATTAGAAAGAATGCTAATATTTCAAATATAAAATAAATGAATCTAGTGAAAACTTTTGGTGAATTACGTCAGCTCTAGGCCAATAAGAAAAAAATAAAGGAATATATAAATACAAAAAATAAAAACTTGTTGACATGCTTTAACATTTCTTGGTCCATAAGATACAAGGAAGGAAAATGCATATATTCATATTACCTGAATTTTAGTAAAAGTTCAAATAAAACTTGCCAAGTATTTTAAGTAGCTATATAAATAGCTTTTACTTCTGTTTTCCATTAAAAACAAAAGCAAGCACTTTTTATTTCCACAGGCAAGTGGATTTCAAAACTTTTCCTAGCATTGCATTGTTACTTTGATAAGAAATTAGTGCAGATACACCCATACATGATTGAATAACAGTTATATAATCAGCATAGCACATTATCCACTGTGTTCCCATGTGATTGATAGACTTCTCTGTGATCCCAAATCTATGCAACATATTTTGGGCAGAAAGACAAATAAGAATTACCAGACACAGAAAATAAAATAGCTCTAATGAGCACTGTGACTGTGGATATTTATATGGGGCCTAGGATATTGGCTGAAAATGAAAAAAGGGGGGAGGATTCAAGATTTCAATGGCATAGGTGGACTTGTGAGATTCTCTGAATGTGAATTCCCAAAAAGACTCCTACTTTTCTTTCCCCATCCCCCAGCCAACCACCAGCCATGCTGGTCTGAGGTCCAGGGACCTTCAGTCCCATGCAGGGCTGGATATTGTGGCCCCCTGCTGCTGCTGGTCCACCACATACATGGGAGTCTCAGGTCTCAACTCCCTCCCTGGTTACATCGTCTCTAGCCCAGCACCCAGCACCAAGCTGCTGGTCACTCAGGGAGGCTCTAGGCGCCTGCTCCTCAGAGACACTGGTCCCATTCCTGACTGAAGTACCTGTGGGGGGCCTAGGGCCACTCTCGCCACCCACCACCTGCCCTTTGGAGCTTTGGAGCTCTGGAGCTCTGGGTCCACCCTGGCTGAGGCACTCAGCATGTGACCCCAAGCTTGGGGACCCAGACAAACGGAGAGAAACGGATCTGCAAAAACTATCTCGGCCATTCTCCAGGCAGAGACTTCCATTGCCCCGCCTACCTATCAACAAACCCCACCTTGGTTCCTAAGGTAATGTTGCTAAACAGGAGACAAAGCCCCACCCCTATGCTGAATCAGACAAAAATAACCCCCAGGCAGAAGACTAAAAAAACAAGCAAACCCAAATTGCAAGTAAATGTAGCTGCCTGCAATGAAAAACAAAGGGGAGAGGCCAGAGATCAGAGCTGAAGTGACTTTAGTCTGATCTCTTATTTGACTTATGATTTTATAATTTTGACTGTTTATTCTGATCACTTTTGTTGTTTGCCTTCTGATTTACACTGATTCATGATTTTATTGGTTTGTCTCTGTGAAACTATCAGTATTCTTTAGGGAATCTTTCTTACATGTCTTTTTTCACTTCTTTCCGGCCTTGTGCCTCTTTCTCACCTGATAGTTGGTATGTATGTCTGTTTTCCCTCTCACTCTTCTCTCTTTCTAACTTCCTATTGACCCCCTCTTCCTCCATTATTTTCCTCTTTTATACACCCTTTTTAATCTAGGGACCAAGACTACATACTGATGCAAGGAGAGATTGTAAGGCAGAGGGAAATAGGTTCCAGTGTGCTCATACATCTGTTTGTGGATGCTAGAATCAGCATATACTTTCTGAACCACAGCCTCAAAAGTGAACAAAACCAGAAGACCCTCATAAGGAAGAACAGGATATTGCAGAAGAGAAACAAAGCAACCCACCTTCCCTCAAAAAACAAAATTAAAGAAGGGGAGGGAAAGGGGGAGAGAGAGAAAAATCAACACAAATGAAGAAAAACCAAAAGAAGAGTATGGGTCTCTCCCAGACTCCTGGGAAGGCAGACACTGAGAAAACTGACTTTGAAATGCAAACAATGAAGAGCCCCCAGAATGAAGGGTCTCAAACTACAAACCTAGATATTAAGACATTAATGGAGAGATTAAAAAGAATTGAGGAAAGACAAGAAGAAACTAGGAAGGACCTAATATCTGAGATAATAGTAATAAAGAATACTGTGAATGAAATAAATAACAAACTGATAAGCATGGAAAGCAGAATTACCCAAGCAGAAGAAAGAATCTCAGAGCTAGAGGACCAAAATATAGAACTCACCAAAACTCTTAAAAACACAGAAAATAAACTCAGAAAGACAGAACAAAACCTTCAAGAGATGAGTGATTACTTCAAGAGACCGAACCTAACAGTAACTGGCCTTCCTGAGGCAGAAAGAGAGACAGAGACCACACTGGAACAAACTTTCCATGAGATCATTTAAGAAAACTTCCCTTATCTAATCAATGATGTGAAAATTCAAACACAAGAGATTCAGAGAACCCCTGCAAGACAACAAATGAGAAGACCAACTCCTAGACACATAATAATTCACCTAACCAATGTAGGCATGAAAGAAAAAATCCTAAAGGCAGCAAGAGAAAAAGACCAGATCACCTACCATGGAAGACCAATCAGAATAGCAGCAGATTTATCTTCAGAAACCCTGCAGGCTAGGAGAGCTTGGAGCCCTATCTTCAAAATCCTAAAAGATAAACAATTTCAACCAAGAATAACCTACCAGACCAAGCTAAACTTCATCAGTGAGGGAGCTATAAATCTTTCCCAGATATCCAATTCATAAGAACTTAGGCTGCCACCAAACCACCTCTACATGAAACACTTAAGAAATACTAAACACAGAAGAAAAGGGAAAAAAAACATGTTTCACAAGAGTACAGGAAAAAGAATAAAATATACATGAACCAACTCCAAAACCAAAAGAAAGACAAAAAAACCAAGTGGAAGAACAGCAACTCTATAAGAACTCTATGATAGGAATGAACTCTCAAATTTCAATAATTAACCTGAATGTGAATGGACTAAACACTGAAAAGACATAGAATGGCAAAATGGATAAAATCTCACCAGGCAACAATATACTG
>NW_007251359.1:1257-3439 GCF_000164805.1 Carlito syrichta | reverse complement strand
AAGAGTACAGGCAAAAGATTAAAAACACACATGAACCATCACCAAAACCCAAAGAAAGACTACAAACAAATAGGAACAACTCTGTAAGAACCTTATGACAGGGATCAACTCTTGCATTTCAATTATTAGCCTAAATGTGAACGGACTAAATGCACCACTGAAAAGACATACAATGGCAAAATGGATAAAATATCATCAGGCAACAATATATTGCCTTCAAGAGACTCATCTCACTAGAAAGGACACCCACAGACTCAAAGTAAAAGGATGGGAAACAAACTTTCAGGCAAACGGAATACAAAAGAAAGGAGGAGTAGCGATCTTAACTTCAGACAAAATTCCCTTCAAGCTATTAAAAATCAAAAAAGATACAGATGGCCAGTACATAATGATAAAAGGCTCACTCCATCAACAAGAAATATCTATCCTAAACATATATGCACCCAACATAGGTACACCAACTTTCATAAAGCAACTTCTAGGAAAACTAAAGAAAGATATTGACTCTAACACCATCATAACTGGGCACTTTAAACCCCACTCACAACCCTAGACAGATCATCAGGACAAAAAATCAGCAAGGAGATCCAGAAACTCAATGTGACTCTGGAATAAATGGACTTAATTGATACCTACAGAACACTCCATCCAAAGATCACAGAATACACATTCTACTCATCACCGCATGGAACGTATTCTAAGATTGACCACATAATTGGCCATAAATCAAGCATAAGCAAATTTAAAAGGACCGAAATTCTTCCTTGCACCTTCTCAGACCACAGTGGAATAAAAATAAACATTAACACCAACAAGGTCCTCCAAAACCCACAAAGACATGGACACTAAACAGCATGAGGCTAAACAGCTCCTGGGTCAATGATGAAATCAAAACAGAGATCAAAAGATACCTGGAAACAAATGAGAATGAAGATACATCTTACCAAAATCCCTGGGAGACTTAAAAGCTGTAGTAAGAGGGGAATTTATATACCTACAAACACACATGAAGAAAATGGAAGGAACACAAATTAACAGCTTAACAAGCCACCTAAGGAAGCTGGAAAAGCAAGACCACAAAAATCCTAATTTCAGCAGAAGAATCCAGATCACCAAAATAAAAGCCCAAATCCAGGATATAGAAGACAAAGTGATAATACAAAAAAATCAATGAAACAAAAAGTTGGTTTTCAAAAGGATAAATAAGATCGATGGTCCCCTAGCTAGACTGACCAAGAAAAAATGAGAAAAAAAACCAAATAAGCACAATCAGAAACACAAAAGATGAAGTCATATCTGACCCTGAAGAAATACAAAAGATCATTAGAGACTACTATGTACACTTGTATGGAAACAAATTTGAAAACCTTAAGGAAATGGAGGACTTTCTGACATCACACAACCTACCTAGGTTGGAACAAGAAGAAATTGAGACCCTAAATAGACCAATAACAATCAAGGAAATTGACTGCATAATAAGAAAACTACCTACAAAAAAAAAAAAAAGCTCTGGTCCAGATGGCTTTTCAGCAGACTTCTACAAGACATTTAAGGAGGAGCTGATACCAATCCTACTGAAGGTATTCCAGGTGATTGAAAAAGATGGAACTGTCCCCAAATCATTTTATGAAGCCAACATCACATTGATACCCAAGCCAGGTAAAGATCCAACAAAGAAAGAGAACTACAGGCCAATATCTTTGATGAACATAGATGTTAAAATTCTCAACAAGATCCTAGCAAACTGGATTCAACAATACATCTCAAAAATCATCCATCATGACCAAGTAGGCTTCATCCCTGGGATGCAAGGCTGGTTCAACATTCGTAAAACCATAAATGTAATTAAATACATCAACAGATGTCAAAACTAAAACCACATGATTATATCATTAGATGCAGAAAAAGCGTTTGATAAAATCCAGCATCCCTTCTTGATAAAAACCCTCGAACATCTAGGCATATGGGGAATATACTTCAAAATAGTAAAAGACATCTACGAGAAACCCACAACCAGCATACTCCTAAACTTACAAAAATTGGAACCATTTCCTCTGAAAACTGGAACAAGACAAGGATGCCCACTCTCACCCCTCCTGTTCAACATAGTATTAGAAGTCCTGGCTCGAGCAATCAGAGAAGAGAAGGCAATCAGGTGCATCCAAATAGGAAAAGAGGAAGG
>NW_007251359.1:0-802 GCF_000164805.1 Carlito syrichta | reverse complement strand
ACAAATTCAATGCAATACCCATTAAATTACCAGCAACATTCTTCTCAGACCTAGAAAAACAACACAGGAATTCATATGGAAACACAAACATCCAAGAATAAGCAGAACAATCCTCAGCAAAAAAAAACAAAGCAGGTGGTATCACATTACCAGACTTCAAACTTTACTATAAAGCTGCAATCATCAAAACACCTTCGTATTGGTATAGGAACAGGCATATAGATCAATGGAATAGAATTGAGATTCCAGAAGCAAAACCTCAATTTCTCAACCAACTCATCTTCAACAAAGGCTCCACCACCTACCACTGGGGAGAGGAGAACCTATTCAGTAAATGGTGCTGGGAAAACTGGCTGACCACATGCAGAAGATTGAAACAGGACCCCTGTCTATCCCCATGCACAAAGGTTACCTCCAAATGGATCAGAGACCTAAATATAAGATCTCAAACCATAAGCACCTTAGAAAATGAAGGACATAGCCTCATGGAAATTGGAACTGGCATCCAATTCCTGTACAAAACCCGAAACCCACAGGTCATAAGAGAGAAGATAGACAAGTGGGATTTTATTAAACTGACAAGCTTTTGCAAAGCCAAAGAAACCATCAAGAGAGCAGGGAGACAGCCTACAGACTAGGAAAAAGTATTTGCCAACACCAGGTCTGATAAAGGCTTAACATCTTGGATCTACAAGGAACTCAAACATGCTGAAAAGAAAAAAACAAATAACCCCATTATAAAATGGGCAAAAGATATGAACAGACACTTCACAAAGGAAGACATCCGAGCAGCCAACAGAGA
>NW_007251358.1:556-22073 GCF_000164805.1 Carlito syrichta | reverse complement strand
GGAAATGCTCTGGAACCTGATAGATGGTTGCACAACACTGTAAATATAATAAACTCCACTGAATTATACACTTATGAGGATTAAAGTGGTAAAATTTTATCATTAAATTATTTTTAGAAATACTGACCTCTTATATTAGTTTTAATTTCTTGTGCATAGAACTTGTCAATAGGAAAACATGGAGCAAAGTTAAAGCTTTCATGAGCTGTGGTTACTCCACTAACACTCAGAGCCAAGGCACAACCCTAACAATGAATGAGGTGACAGATGTTACAGCCAGACCACCTTCACATTCAGGAGTGGATTCACTTGGATGAGAAAAGAAAACAGCTAGCAGGATGTGATATTCTGAATCATGAGGAACTTCCTGTGGGACTGAAGATTTTGGTGATGGTGGCAGTTTGTCCCTCAGTCTCTATGGGTCAAGAATTGGAGCAGAAGGTGACAGAGGGAGTCTCTGGGTTCACTGGGTACTTGGATGTATACCTACCCCAAGTTCCACACCAAAGCTCTGACTTAATGATACCCCTCACTGCATTTCAATACTTAGATATTAATAATTCATCTGCTTAAATGTCCTTTCAACTGCTAGCACAAGGCTAGAAGATATAACATGGTGATATTCTGTTCAATATATTCTTATGAAATTTCAGTAATTATTCGTGCTATTTGCCTTTCTTTAGCACTGGGATTTTATTTTTCTTTACGAATGACCCCACACATGGATTTTGGTACAATATAACAACGATTTCCTTGATTTATAAAGTGAGGGTAATTCTCCCAGATGATGTGACAAATAATTTTTTTTGGCTTTAGAAAAATAATATTATGAACTTTTCTTTACATTAAATATCCCAAGGACTTTGACTCTAAGGATTTAGCTGAACAGAGACATAGAAAATTTGTTAAGAACATGGGGTAGATGGGTTGAGGGAAAATGCACAAAATCCTAAGGAACCTGAGAGTAAGCTGTGTCTTGTAA
Organism: Carlito syrichta; assembly: GCF_000164805.1. Classification (NCBI taxonomy): domain Eukaryota; kingdom Metazoa; phylum Chordata; class Mammalia; order Primates; family Tarsiidae; genus Carlito; species Carlito syrichta. The sequence goes on along the minus strand of NW_007251358.1, from coordinate 21,091 downwards.
TTAAGACTAAACTGAACTGCCGATGGTTGGAGTAGACTGGAAGCAAGAGGGGAGTAGGCAGAAGTACTCAGCTTCTGGAGGTCATGGTCAGTATTGTGTTCATCATTCTAAGGACAGTGGGAACCAACTGGAAAAGTTAAATAAGGAGAGTGGCATGATGTAATTTGTGTTTGTAAATGAGCATGCTGCAATTATTAAGTTTATATTGCCAGCGGTGAGCAGCTGGATCTGTTCTCCTCCTGGTGGGCACTGAGGAGAACCCAGCACCAGGCCTGGGTATTACTACTGAGAATGCAGGGTCTGCATTTGCTCAGGATGCAGCTTGGAGTCGTTTCTGCTCTTCAGGTCTTCTAAGGTTGTGAACTGAGGGGTAGTCTCAGGAAAAGTTCTAGAAAAAGAAAGCTATATTCACAGGGAAAGAGACATTTTTCTCCCAGTGAAGTGAAGTGAAGTGATGTGGGTCTGAGGACTGAATTGTCAGCTAGAAACATGTTGACTTCCTGGGGGTTATGTAGTGGTTACTTGAAAGAGTGTCCCTGATTTGGGTAAAATACACTGGAGGATGATGTTTTGTGAAGTTGCAAATCAGATACAGTTGAAGAGTCTAAGGTCAGGGATAAGGTATAATTTGTATTGCTATTGCAAGTTTCCAAAAAGTATGAAAGTACTGGGAAGTAAATTACTTTTATAAACAACCATGTCAACACCATGTCATTAAAGCAGAGATGACATCACACTTCATTCTAGAGGCTGAATCTGATCCAAATTCAGGTTAGCAGAAGTTATGACAACAAATACCCAATAAAAGTCTGATTGGTAACAATAAATCAAAAAATTAACTGGGCGAGGTGGCATGTGCCTGTAGTTTCAGCTACTTGGAGGGCTGAGGTGGAAGGATCGCCTAAGTCCAGCAGGTCAAGGCTGCTCTGACCCAGGAGTGTGTCACTGCCCTCCAGTCTGGATGACAGAGTAAGACTCCAACTCAAAAAAAAAAAAGATTCTAAAAAAGAAATAAAGTCTGAATGTTACATCGGTGTTAAGAGGCCACTGCATGGACACCACATTAGTACACATCACATTAGTAGCCACCACATCTCAAACATGGAGAAGGACCTTAGGTGTGGTGGAAACAGGCGGTTTTGTTTCCAGTATTCCACATGAAGCCCTTCCTCTATAGGCATATCATGGCCCCTCAGTAGTCAGGGCTATGAACAAGGGAGTTTTTATGCACAGTTTATGCGGCCTCAGTTTACAGTGGGGCACTCAGTCTGTGCTGAGAAAGAAGCCCCTGTCCTGGCTGCAACCTGGGGCTGAAGACCTTGGGCAAATGTGGTGACTCAAGCGTCAGAAAAGGTGGGTTTTCCACCTGCTCGCCATTGAGGCACTGCAGGACCTGGAACCTTCTGTGCAGTGGAGGCCATGTGCCCTCTCCTAGCCATCCTGCTTAACCAATATTCAAAGTTAAGAGACTTTCAAACTGAAATTGAGCCCACTATCCTGTGTCTTTTCCAACAGTAAAGGTAAAGTTAATTGCAAAGCATAGGAAATGAATGTAGACACAAACAGCCTAATCTGACAGCACCAAAGTCACATTCCAAAGTATTTAGGCAACTGCTTTGAAGCTATGTCCAAAGAAAAACTAGTATGTCATTATATATACAGAGAAAATATTCATAATGATCAAGAAAAAAATCTGCCTGACCATCAATAGATGAATGTGTGAGGATTCACACAGACACCTAGAATTATTATAAAGATTATTTACATGAAAAAATTTGTGACACAGATGAAAAAATAAATATTATCTGAACTTCCCTTTTCTGTTTAAGGCAAACAACAGAGAAAATACAGCTGCCATGAACCACTTCTGAGGAAATTCTTTCAAATGCAGCTGCCCTAAAGACAGACTGCCCATTCCATTACTTAATAAAGTTCAATAAGACCTTCCATACTCTACCACTGAAGGTCTAGAAATCATCCTTTTGTTAAATTGATAAACATAAACTATTAGGTTAGGAGTCTGAGAATTCATAAGCAGATGGGAAGAAATGTGAGTACAGTGGACATTCCATTTATGGCTGTCATCCTACCAGCTCTCAGGGATTTGTCTAAGTCTGAATCCTAAATGAAATAGGTTTCTTTGGGTTTTTTCCTGCTTGACTATCTTTTCATATAAAGTCTGCATCTTCTTGCCCTCCTAAGGGATGCCTTTGTGTCTATGGCTAAGCCATACAAAAGATTATGGTTTAAGCCACATTTTGAATAAGTAGACTCTCTGAAGCTAGGTTAGAAGACCAGGATTCTTTCTTTGGGAGGTACTGCTTGTACTTAAAATTCTACATCCTAACTCTGGCTTTGATGCCTCTTTCTTCTGCTCTTGGGCTACGCATTTGGCTTTTTATTTTGAGATGTCTGTTCTCCCTACTTGATCCTCCTCCTCTTATGGAAACTTCTCAGCTGACTAAAACTTCTACTTCTCAAACCCCTGCTGATTATATACTCCACCAATATGGAACTGATTCTGTCCACTTCCTTTCTGTTGGCATGAATTTACTGAGGAAAACTTAGAAGTAAATGGCACCTTTGAGAAAATATAAATCTCTCAAGTTGTCTTCTTTAAGACCATTTTTTTCCCACTCTAGTCTCTTGACTATAATTATTGGAATTTTAGGCCTCTCTTACTCCCTTCAGAGGTTCTCAAGGTATTCAGGAATACCCAAAAGAAAAAGCCTGAATCTCACACACACACACATACACACACACACACACACACACACACACACACAAAAGCTAATTGGAAACAAAATTTTATCCTCAGTCTCCATAAGTTTATATGTCAGGACAAATAAAAATTGTAAGAATCTTTAAAAATATTAGTAAAATGGAAACTATGGGGGGGAGGGGGATGGGATTAACAGTAGCAAATATCTGTCGGGGGATGGGAAAACACTTCTTATCTACAGGGTGCCTGAATGAAACGTCATTGTACACCTAACCCTTAACTGTACCCCACAAAACCATAATAAAAAATACTGATTAATGAAAAAAAAAGAAAGAAACAGTAAAAAAAATAAAAAATATTAGTAAAAAATATTGAGCAAGTAACATATTATTCCACACTTCCAAAAATGCAATTGTGATTTTTTTTAAGTATAGCATATACCTGTATTGTGATTCAGTCCATGTCTGAAGGCATTGGAATCAGGGAAGCTTGTAAACTCTAATTCCAAGGCCTAAGGCCAGAGAACTGGTATGGGGGAGGGAGGGATGGACACTAGTGTAAGGCAGGAGTCCAAAGACCAAAGAACTCGGAGATCTGATGTCTACGATCAGGAGAAAAAGTATGTGTCAGCACCAGGACAGGGAGAGAGAACTTGCCTTTCCCTGCCTTTCTGTTTTATCTTGGCCTCTGCTGATTGAATGGAGCTTACTGCTACCGAGTGAGGGAGCATATTCCTTACCTCAGTCTACTTATTCAAATGCCAGCCTCTTTCACAAACAACCTGAAAACATATGCAGAAAAAGTGCTTTACCAGTCATCTGGATATCTCTAAAATCAGGCAAATTGACCTAAAATTTACAATAACAAACAGTATTTATACCTGAGTCATGGCTAAAATTTTAGAATAGGAGTTCTATTCTTGTCTATCTGTATTATATTTATCTGTATTATGATACATATTTTCTTATCTTTGGATGGTACTGCAAAACTAATTTACAAAATCCTTTGAAAGACCTCCACTGTAAATTGACTTGAAAAAAAGAAACACTTATAAATTAAATATTCTTAAAACTTCCAGAAATATTGGAACTGACTCAAATGATTTTTAAGTTCACACAATCTGAACAAACCTTGGGTAAAGGAGACTAGTTTAACATTTTGGCTTAGTAAAACAAGAATGTGTTCAGAGTTGTCACCATTAAATATAAAATAGACATACATCTTTTTTCTAGTTTGAGTTCCAGTGAAATAAGCTAATGTAATATTTCCTAGTTATTTAAAATCTTAAAGCTTATAGAGTTAATTCTAATTAAATTAAGCCATTCAACTAAAAAAATACTATTTTAATGATAATTGTGTTTTACAGTAAATCTGGCAAATAATCATTTCCAAAATACTTTAGGCAATTTGCAACCTTAAAGTTAAGCAAAATACATTCATTAAATATCAAGATCATTTGTAAATGAGATAAAATACTAAGACATTATTAACTGAAAATAAGTTGAAGTTTATATTCTTTTGAACTCTTATTTTTACAGAGAGGCTGCATATATTTTGGTCTGTTAAAAAATATGCTCGCTTTACTACATTGAAAAATTGTATTATAAAGAAACATACAGCATTCTATAAATTGTGAGATTGTATATTTATACATTTTCTAACCTACTATAGAATGCTGATGTATGCCAGACAGCTTGAAACTGTCTACTTTCTAGTTTTTTCAGGAAAATACTGGTTACTAAGGGTCAAAATTATAATCAATATATGTAAATAAAGCAACAAGAAATAACATGAAGGGAAATAACTCTATGTGAAGTAGGCAAGAAAAGTAGAATGTGTTTTGCAAGTTTATTTTTGCTAAAAAAATTTTTTTTAATATGTTTTTGATAACAAAGTAAAATTGCAGGACATTCCAAAAGAACAAAATACATAGTACAAAATCTGAGTAGATATAGAAAATTATAGAGGGTGTGTGAGGGGAGTTATTTATGTTGTATGCTCAAGTTAATATTGAATAATTTATTTAAAAGATTTAGTTTTAAATGAGCTTAATAGTTGACTGATGAAAACCTATCAAAACTGCAGGTTTTTTCCTTCTGTTAAAATTACAAAGTTTTCTCAGATTTTTAGTTTGTTCTTTTTTTTAATCTTGTTTTTGTAGTGATGTGGTCTTGCTATATTGTCTAGGGTGGTCTCAGACTCCTGATCTCAAGTAATCCTCTCACCTCGGCCTCCTTAAGTGCTGGGAATCCAGGCATGAGATATCACACTTGGCCTTATTATTGGTCTGTTCTTAATAAGATGTTGTAAAAAGTTGTATTTTTTTTACCTTTGAACTAAGCAGCATCAGGCACAAAGATTCTGTAAAATTTTAACACCTCTGGTAATTGTAAACAATCCTAAAACCACTATACCTATATCATGAATGGATCAGTTGCTTAGATAATGACTTCTGTTTCTATTTATTCAAATAATAACCATTTCAAATATGGTGCAAAGTGTATACACATTTTTTGTCAATCCAATAAATACAAAATATGTGCATCTCTGTTGAAAAATTAGCCTCTAAACACATAGAGGTACCCAATGGATATTAAGAGACAATGCAATGAGGGCACTTCCCATAAAAAAATGGCACTTTCCAAATACTAAAAATACATATATACTTTCAACTAATTAATACAAAAGTGGGAGATGGGGTTAGATAACAATAGAACCAGCCAGAGTGTGAGTATCTGCAAAAGCAAGTGTCCATAAAGGCTGTCTGCATAAGTGGGTGTGCGCCAGTGGGTGAGTGAAAGTCCATCTGAGAGGAGACTTGGGTCCAGGGATCCAGGGCTTTCTTCTGGAGGTAACTGCAACCCACCACTGCCCTGAGATTGGAGCTCCAGTATGCAGTATTATCTACAATTCTCAGGGGTCTCTTGAGAGAAGGCAGCAGAGAATAGCTGCTCCTCAGCACTAGGCATCTGGCCATGCCAACACCTGCAGCAGCAGGCCCAGCCCTGGCAGCAGGAATCATGGAGAAGGCATGGCAAGGAACTCTGGAACTGAGCCCTGCTGCCAGTGAGGAGACCCTTGCTACCACAATTTTCTCTGTCCCAAGACTGGAAAGAGATCTGCACTGCCCTGCCCAGTTCTGTCCAGCCTCCAATCTGAGACCTAGAGACTGTCTCCACAACCCTCGGGGATAGACCATCAGACTCAAAGAGGTAGATGCTCCCCACACACTGGAACAGCCATATACATATCTGATCTGAGTGGGAAGCTTGACAGCAGTGGCAGTAGCAGATGAGTTGGGTGAATCCTGATCTGATTCACTCTCCTCCCACAGCAGTCCATAAGGCATCTCACCCATGATGAGAGAAACCCTATCAACCTACACTGAGAGTGGAGGGAATGAACTGGAAACCAGAGCCACTCCCTAACACAGTGGCAGCCCAAAGCAGCAGCAGCCAAAAGCAGTACAGTGCTTGGAAAAGGAACCTGAAGCTCCAGAAATGGCCACAGAGTGAACTCTTTTTTTCTTTCTGCTTTTGTTTACATTTTTGTACGTGTTTTGTTTTTATTACTTTATTGTTTTTAGATTTTCTGTTTGTGTGTGGCTATTTTTGAGCATGAGTACATCAACAGAGGTTGTTTGTTTGTATGATTGTATGTTTTTGGTTTTTTTCTGTCTTTGCTCCTTTGTTTATTCATTAGTTGGTGTGCCTCTCTGTTTTCCCTCTTCTTCTTTTCTTTTTTCACCTTTCTTTCATCTCCCTCCTTCATTTTTCCATTCTTTTCCTTTTTCTTATCTTGTTTTGCTTCCAAGAGACAAACACACACCCCACTACATGGAAAGATTGTAAGATGGTGGGAAGTGAGTTCCAGGGGCTCCTGACACCCATCAACAGTTACTGAGATCTGCAGATAGCTCCTGAACCACAGCTCCACACTCAATCAAATCTCAAAACTGCAAAAAAGCACAGTCCCCCAGTCTGGCTTCAAAATTGAATGAATCCAAATGATTTACATCAGAAAGAATAGGGGATTGAGCAAACAGAAGTAGAAGCTATCCCCCATCACTGAGCAACAGAATTAAATAGGGGGGGAGGGAAGGAAAGCCTTCACAAATGAGAAGAACCAGTGGAAGAATACAAGTCTCATACAGACCCCTGGGAAGACAGTAACTGAGAATAAAAATTTTGGAACTCAAACAATGAAGAGTCTCCAGAACTCCTGGTCTCAAACCACAAACGCAAATATCAAGATATTAATAGAGAGAATAAATAGAAATGAGGAGAGACAACAGCAAAGAATAAAGGAGTCAATAACAGAGACAACAGTAATAAAAAAAATACAGTGAATGAAATAAATAACAAACTGATAAGCATGGAAAGCAGAATAAACAAAGTAGAAGAAAGAGTCTCAGAGCTTGAGGACCAAAATATGGAACTAACCCAAAATGTTAAAAACAAAGAAAAAAAGCTGAAAAAGATAGAACAAAGCCTCCAAGAGTTGAACGATTATATCAAGAGTCTGAACCTAAGTTTAATTTGAGTCCCTGAGGCAAATAAAGAGATAGAGAATACCCTGGAACAAACATCCCATGAAATTATCCAAGAAAACTTTCCTCATCTCATCAAAGGTATGATTATTCAAACACAAGAGATTCAGAGTACCCCTGCAAGACATCAAATGAGAAGACCAACTCCTAGACACATAGTAATTCACTTACACAAAGTAGGCATAAAAGAAAAAATTCTAAAGGCAGCAAGAGAGAAAGGTCAGACTACCTACCAGAGAAGACTGATTAAAATAGCAGCAAACTTATCTGCAGAAACACTACAAGCTAGAAGAGACTGGTGTCCAATTTTTAAAGTTCTGAAAGATAAACAATTTCAACCAAGAATTTCCTACCCAGCTAAGCTAATTTTCAACAGTGATGGAGAATTAAAATCCTTCTCAGACATTAAATTCCTAAGAATGTATGCTGCCTCCAGACCACCTCTACAAGAAATATTTAAGAAAGTATTAAACACAGAAGAAAGAAAAAATAGAACAACCACACCCTTTGCAAGAATGCAGGAAAAAAATTGAACACATATAAATCAAGCCAAAAATCAAAAGAAAGCCAACTACAAAAAAACAAACAAGCAACAACAAACTCTATAAGAACCTCATGATAGGGATAAACTCTCACAACTCAATATGTAGGTAAAATGTAAGTGAACTAAATGTACCAGAGAAAAGACATGGACTGGCAAATTGGAAAAAAAATCATGATGCAGTAACATGCTATCTCCAGGAGACTCATATCACCAGAAAGTAGACCCACAGACTTAAAGTAAGAAGATGGAAAACAAGTTTTCATGTGAACAGAACACAAAAGAAAGCAGGAGTTTTGATCTTAATATCAAAATACCCTTTAAGTTATCAAAAATATTTTAAAAGATACAGAAGTTCACTACATAATGATAAAAGGTTAAATCTATCAACAAGAAATATCCATTCTAACCATATAAGCACCCAACATAGGAGCACCAACCTTCATAAAGCAACTTTTAGATATTTTAAGATATTGACTCCCGCACTATCATAGCTGGGGACTTACATACCCCAATAACAACCCTTGAAAGAGCATTGAGACAAAAAAAAAAGCAAACAAACAAAAAACCGAGATCTGGAACCTCAACTAGATGTTTGACTAAACGGAGTTGATAGATACCTACAGAACACTCCACCCATAACCATGGAATATATATTCTATTCATCACCACAAGGAACATATTCGAAGATCATCCACAGCCTTGGCCATAAATCAATCATAAACAAATTTCATAAGACCAAATACTACCATGAACCTTCTGAACAACAGAATGTTCTGATATTGAACAGCATGATGCTGAATCACTCCAGGGACAGCATAGAAATCAAAACAGAATTTAAAAGATTCCTGGAAACAAATTAAAATTATAAAACATCCTACCAAAACTTCTGGGATGCCATGAAAACAGTTCTAAGAGGGTAACATATACCTCTATGAACACACATGAAGAAAATGGGATGATCACAAGTTAGCAGCCTAACAAATCACCTAAAAATGCTGGAAAAGCAAGACCATCAAAACCCTAACTTTAGCAGAAGGATCCATATTACCAAAATAAAAGTCAAAATATTGGACACAGAAGACAAAAAAAATAGTAGGAAAAAAATCAGTGAAACAAAAAACTGGTTCTTTAAAAGGATAAACAAGATTGATGGCCCCCCTAGCCAAATTGACCAAGAAAAAGAGAGAAGCTCAAACAAACACAATTAGAAATGAAAAAGAACAAGTCACAATTGACACTGAAGAAATACAGAAAATTATTAGAGGTTACTATGTACACTTGTGTGGAAACAAACTTGAAAACCTAAATGTAATGGAGGACTTTCTGACATGAAACAACTTCCTAAGGTTGAAACAAGAAGAAATTGAGACCCAAAACAGACTAATAACAACCCAGGAAATTGACTTTGCCATAAGAAAACAACCTACAAAAAAAAAAAAAAGCCCTGAACTACATGACGTTTCAGTGGAATTCTACAAAACATATTAGGAGGAGCTGATACCAAACCTATTGAAAGCATTCCAGAAAATAGAGGAAGATGGAACTCTCTCCAAATCATTTCATGAAGCTAACATCACATTGACAACCAAACCCTTTACCAGCCAACAAATAAAGAGAACTACAGGCCAGTATCCTTGATGAACATAAATGCTAAAATTCTCAATCAGATTCTAGCAAACTGGATCCAACAATACATCTCAAAAATCATCCACCATGACCAAGTAAGCTTCATCCCTGGAATGCAGGGCTGGTCCAACATCCACAAGACCATAAACATAATTAAATGCATCAACAGATGTAAAAACAAGAACCACACAATTATATCATTAGACACAAAAAAAGCTTTCAATAAAATCCAGCATCCATTCTTGATAAAAACCCTTGAACACCTGGGTATAGATGGAATATACCTCATAATAGTAAGAGCCATCTATGAGAAACCCAAAGACAACATACTGGTAATCAGAGAGAAATTAGAAACATTTCCCCTGAAAACCAGAAAAAGACACGGCTGTCCACTCTCACCTGTCCTGTTCAAAATAGTGTTGGATGCCCTAGCTAGAGCAATTGGGCAACAGAAGTAAATCAGGGGTATCCAAATAGGTAAAGAGGAAGCTAATAATCCCTCTGCTGACAACATAATCCTATCCCTTGAAAACCCAAGAGAATCTGTCAGAAACCTCCTTGCACTCACAAAAGGCTTTGGCAAAGTCTCAGGTTATAAAATAAAAGTGTAAAAAAGTCACATTTCTATACATCAACAATAAACGAATAGAAACCCATAAAATGCACAATCCCATTCACAATAGCCATAAAAAAATGAAATGCCTTGACATATTCCTAACCAGAGAAGTGAAAGACTTTTACAAATTACAAAACACTTCTCAAAGAAAGCAAGGACACAAACAAATGGAAAAATAATCCAATCCATCATGGATTGGAAGAATCAGTATTGATGAGCTGTCCATTTTATCCAAGGCAATCTACAGATTTAACACAATACTCATTCAACTACCAGTATCATTTTTTGCATACCTGGAAGTGACAATACAGAAATTCATATGGATACAAAAAAGAGCATGTGTGGCAAAATGATCCTCAATAACAACAACAACAAAAAAAGCAGGAGGTATCACATTTTCAGGTTTTAAACTTTATTGTAAGGCTACAATAATCAAAACAGCCTGGTATTGGTACAAGGACAGGCATATGAACCAATGGAACAGAATAGAGATTCTGGAAGCAAAAACTCAATTTATCAATCAACTCATCTTTAACAAAGTCTCCACCAACAACCACTGGGGAGAGGAGAGCCTATTCAGTAAATGGTTCTGGGAAAGCTGGCTGACCACATGCAGAAGATTAAAACAAGAACCCTCCCTACCTATCACCATACACAAAAATCAACTCTAAATGTAAAACCCAAAACTATATGACCCTTAGAAAATGCAGAAGACACCCTTATGCAAATTGGAACTGGCAATCAATTCCTGATCCAAACCCAAATACCCATGACAAAAGAGATAAGATAGGACAAGTGGGACCTCATCAAACTGAACAGCTTCTGCAAAGCAAAAGAAACCATCCAGAGAGCCCACAGAAAGGGAAAAAGTATATGCCAACTGTATATCTGACAAAGGCCTAACATTCAGGATCTAAAAGAAACTCAAAGTTGTCAAAAAGAAAAAAAAAACAAATAGCCCATTACAGAAGACGTGACTAGACATTTCTCAAAAGACATAGAAGCAGCCAACAGATACATGAAAAAATGCTCAGCCTCACTAATCATCAAAGAAATGGAAATCAACACCACACTGAGATACCACCTAACTCCAGTCAGGATGGTCATCATCAATAACTCAAAAAACAAGAGATGCTAGAGGATGCAGGGGAAAGGGAACACTTCTACACTGTTGGTGAGAGTGTAAACTAGTACAACCTCTGTGGAAAACATTTTGATGATTCCTAAGAGATCTTGAAATTGACTTTCCATACTACCCCATGACCCTGCTTCTGGGAATATACCCGGAGGAACACAAATCACATTATGAAAAAGATACCTGCACATGCATGTTCATTACCGCATTATTCACCATAGCAAAATATGGAATCCACAGTGCTGCCCATCGAGAGAGGACTGGATAAAAAAATGTGGTACATATACGTGATGGAATATTACACAGTCATAAAGAAGGACAAAATTATGAACTTTGTAGCAACATGACAGACTTAGAGTCTATAATACTGAGTGATCAATCACTGAAACAAAGAACTGAGTACCATTCTCACTCGTAAGTGGGCCTTGAACAACTATCATAATACTTATAGGGATTAAGTATTACTTAAGGGATTGTCAGTAATGGGAAACATTCAGGGGAGGGAGGGGCACACCTCATCAGCAAGAGAGTGCATAATGACCATTTGTATACCTGGTCCTGAATTTTACCCCACATTAGTAAATAAATTAACAAATAAATAAAATAATGCTGGAATTAAAAGCATTTTGGTGCTTTTATTTATTTTTGTAAGAAATGGGACCATACTTTCTTTTCCAGGCTGCCTTTGAATTCCTGAATTCAAGCTGTCCTGCTGCCTCATTCTCCAGAGTAGTTGGGGCTACAGGTGTATGCCATTGTGCCTAATCTAACTTTGATGCTTTTTAAAATGATATTTTGAACAGAGGGGCATAGTTAGGAGATTATAGGCGTGCACATTTTATCTATTTAGTGTGGAAAATGCATTTTTTTATTATTTTTTAAATGTGGGGTACAATTCAGGGTCAGGCATACAAAGGATCATTATGCAGATACCCTAAACATGTATTTTTATAAATACATTTGATTTACAAAAAGCAGCCACCAACTTAGCTCTTAAATAATCTGATGATTTAAGTCCTGTAGAAAATGTCACTTAAAATGGTTTTAAGCATCATGCAATATCAATAGTTGACATTAAAAAAAAACCCAAAAAACCTCACAACTCTGTTTGTAGTCCTAAAACAGATTCACAAATTTTGCTTATAATAATCTCACCCAAATATAGAAGAGGTCTTGCTTTAGTGTGTCCGTGTGTACATTTTTTAACATTACCACTGACAAGTGAGTGCTGCAAAATGTGTCTTATTAAGCAAAAACAAATTAATAATCATTTAAGATTGTCATTGAATTGTGAGATATTGTCAAACATCACAATTTCCCTAACTGAAAACAAAATAATCTAAGAAGTATATTTTTAACATGTTGTTGATGGAAAAAATAGCAAAACTACAGAGGAGTCACAATTATATAGAGAACTAGAAAGACAGAGGAAATTAAAAAATCAAATAAGACAAAAACTATTGCATCAAAGTAAAAGCATAGAGGAAAAGAATGATTTCCTTGTAAGAATACATATTAACATATTAGACTCTAAAATAAGAAAAATACATAGAGACCAATTATCATAGATTAACTTGTAATGACACTTAGGTAACTCCTATTGGAAAAATCTCCAAAAAAATATGAATTTACAGCAGAGTGTTAACTGACTTTAAACAAACTCTAGTTTTATTTAAAATGGTCAAGACCTAGAAAAAGAGGTGATTTTTTTCATTCTGTGGTTTAATATCAAAACTTGATATGCGTTAATATAGTTCATCTAATGTAGAATGGCAATGTGTGTAAAACAGTCATTATTTTATGTACCATTACAAATAGATTGCCAATTAACTGTGACTTTCTCAATAAAGGAAAAACTGTTGTTGATGAGTTTGCTTCCATTAAAGCCACAAAACAAAAATTGCAATAAATTCTGGTTTGGTATAAATAATAAACTTAAATAATGTTGCAAGTGGGAGTATGCTTCCTTTTTCAATATTGTTTCAATTACTTCAACACCATAAAAAAAAAGAACCCTTAAAACAAGAATATAAACATTGACATAGGTTATATTTACATACATTATGCGTATTTCTTCTGGCCTTAGGCTCAAGGATGACTTTTTGGTGCCTGCCCTCCCCTGACCCACGCCCTGACCCACACCCTGACCCTGCCACCAGCCTGCACCCTGACCCTGCCACACACCATCACCTGACCCCTATCTCCATCCCACCCCACACCCAACCAGCACTTTGAATCCCTGTGCCCAACATCCACCCAGACTTCCACGTTGACCCAACCCCCAAACTTCACCCTCACTCCGTCCCTAACCTCCACTCTCAACTTTCATGGTCGACTTGCACCCTGACCCAGACCTCTCCCCCACCTCTACCCAAATCCCACCCCTGACTTCCACTGAAACCCTACCCATGAATTCAACCCCGACTGTACCCACAGCCTCTCACCCCGACCTCCGCCCTGACCTCCACACCACCCAGCCTGACACTGTCTCAGCACTTCTTCCTTCTCTGTGCCCAGAAACAACACCAAGTCGGCGTACCTGGGCCTGCGTAATGACAAGAAAAGACTCACCGAGGGGACACTTGTGTACACTAGGTGATATTAGACAAGGGGGAACATGCCAAGCTCCTCCTTGGCTCTCAGGGTGACAGGAAACTTTTTCCTCACCATCTCTCAAGTGGTCCCAGGTGTCCCGAGGCCGCAGGCTGTCCTGGTGGATCCTGAGAAGAAGTGTTTCGATCTCACTCTGGTGGAAAGACACCCGTGGTCGCACGTTGAAACCTACAAGTGAGTGTGACTCGGCTCCAAGCTCTGCATGGTGGTGCCCGCGTGACCCTTCTCGGCAGTCCTGTGGAATCTCGGAAGTTCAGAGTTCATTTTATCCAGGAGGTAATTTTGGAAATGATCTGAAACAGGGCCCATCATTCTGTGCCCTGATCAGAATAAATAAAGAAAAGAAGAACAAATGGACACCGTGGCTCACATCTGTAATCCCAGCACTTTGTGAGGTGGAGTCGAGAGGCTTACCTGACCCTATGGGTTCAAGACAAGCCTGGACTACTTGGTGAGAACTCATCTCCACAATAAAGCAAAAACTTAGTTGGGCATGGTGGTGCCAGTCTGTAGTTCCAGCTTACTTGGAAGGCTGAGGCAGAAGGATCGCCTGAGACCAGCAGGTCGAGGCTGCTGTGGCTGATTGTGCCACTGCCCTCCAACCTGGGTGACGGAGTGAGACTCCAACTCAAAAAAAATAAAATAAAGCAGCAGTAAAACAGATGACCAATAGACATTGATCTTTACTTGAAATTTTTAAAAACGACATTTGCAATAGTACTCCCAAAATGAAAGCCATTAAATATTATATATATGGAAGAAACACCACGAAATTATTATCTTTGGAGGGTGGGCCCCTTGTAGTACAGGTTGCCTTCAATAGGTAAGTGTCCTAGGAACCCATCAGCATCAATGTACCTGTTAGCATTGCTGCATTTGGCTTCAGTATTTTTTCTGTGTGTGTGAAGAGCCTTTCAGCGTGTCTTCCCATTTCATGATGGGTGATTTACAGGAATAGCCTGCTCAAACTGTGTGAAGTGTTCAGTAACTTTTGATGAAAAATGGCATGACCCCCATGCCCCACCATCCCTGTTCACCTAATCTTGCCCAAGGGACTCTTTTTGTTTATTTGTTTCTCCAGATGAGAAAAGGCCTCAAAGGAAAACATTTTGCCAATTTGAAAGATAAGAGACAAAAAATGGCAGAAACACTAAAAGGGATCAAAATTGATGAGTTAAAAAATTGTTTTGAGCAATAGAAAAAGCATCTCCATAGGCATATTGCATCAAATGGAGAGTATTTTTAAGGTGACCAAAGTTTAAACATGTAAGAATAAATCACAAATTTTAATAAGTAAATTACAGGATTTTTAACACACATACATACAAATATGCATTCAGAAAACCTTGAATCACAGCTGAGATGAATCAAAAGCCATATAAATGAATGCAGATATATTCCTTGTTTAGAAGTATAATATTCATAATTGTTAAGATAATAATAATTTCTAATCCCATCTGTAGTTCAGCAGAATCCTAATCAAATTCCCAGCAAAATAATTTTTTTTTTACTTTTAATTTTTTTATTTTAAAGCTATGGGGTAGAATTCAGGGTTAAGTATCCAAATGTTCATTATGCAGGTACCCTTGTTGATGAGGTGTGTCCTCCAACCCCAGCAGAGTCCCACTACTGCCAATCCCACATCCCCTCCTCCCCCACCCCTGACCCAACAGTTTCCCACTACGGCCAATCTTTTTCTTATAGTATTAACATAGTTGTTCAAGCTCCACTTATGAGTGAGAATATGTGATACTCAGTTCTTTGTTTTTGTGACAGATCACTCAGTATTAGAGACTCTAAGTCCATTCAGGTTGCTGTGAAGTTCATAATTTTGTCCTTCTTTATGGCTCCATAATATTCAATTGCATATATGTACCACATTTTTAAAAATCCAGTCCTCTTTGGATGGGCAGCATGGTTGGTTCCATGTTCTTGCTATTGTGAACAATCCCAGCAAAAATATTAATGATTGTTTTCTAAATGTGGAATGGATGGCATAAGACTGAAGAACAGAGTTATAGAATGAATCCTTAACATAAAGCTACATTAATAGAGAAAGTGTGGTACTGGTGAAGGAAAAGATAAATAAATAAATGGAACGAAAAAGAGAAATAATGGAACAGAAGAGTGAATCCAAAAACAGACCCAAGTAATACAGTCAACTGATTTTCTCAAAAGGACAAAGGCAATTCAATAGAGAAAGAAAAGATCATTCTATAAATGACAACAGAATAATCAGAAACCATATGGGAGAAAAAATGAGCACAGAAACAAATTTTCTATCGTATCCCCAAATTCACTCAAAAGAGTTAACATACTAAAATTTTCAAATGCAAAATTGTACAAGTTTTAGAAGAAAATGTAAATGGCCTTGAGTTTGGTAAAGAGTTTTTACATACAACACAAAAAACCAGTTCATGAAAGAAAAGAAAATTAACAATGTAAACTTTATTAAAATTTAAAATGTCTACTCTGTAAAAGGTCCTGTCTGAGAGAATTCAGAAACAAGCCACAGACTGTGAGAAAACACTTATAAAAACACATCTGAAAAAGGACTTATGTGAAAAAATATACAAAGCAGCTATAAAACTCAACAGGAAGACAAATAATCCAATTAAAATTAGGTAAAGGTCTGAACAGACACCTCACCAAAAAAGAAATACAAATGGTAAATAATCATATAAAATAATGATCAGCAACAGGTGTCTGAGGGAAAGACAAATTAAAACAATGAGACAACACTGCATACCTATTACAATGGCTGTAGCAAACAACAAAATACAGTAACAATTACAATACACACTCTTATACATTGCTGATGGAATGCATAATGTTATAGCCCTTTTGGTACACAGTGTAGGAGCTCAGAAGATGCTACTCCAAAATATGACTGCAGAAGATCAGAATATGCCACCCCAAAATATGCCTTTTGGCATAAGAATATTTTGAGCTAATTTGAGAAACTGCAAATGCAGGAGAAGCTCTGAATAAAGAATTAGCCTTTTGTAAGAGAAATTTACATCTATAAAAGAGGTCACCATATTTAGTGTCTTCCTCTCAATACTTAGAAGACAAGGATGACTAAATCATGAGAGATTCTTATGAATGTAGAAGGCACTGACAAGTCTGCATAACAAACTTTAGCCTGTTGCAGTCAGGTGTGGTGGTTCTCACATGTATTCCCAGATTCTCAGGAGACTGAGGCAGGAGGATCATTTGGAGTTTGAGACAAGTTTGGGCAACAGTGCAAGACCCTTTTCTCTAAAGAAATAATTAATTTTAGAAATCACCTTGCCCTTGTTTAATGTGCTTTTCCCATTACATAATCTTTACTGCCCTCCCCCAACACCCTTATTTTCTTTTGTTCTAGTTGAAGATACTATTTAAGACTAAACTCAAAACCAACTCTTGGAGATTCATTCATTTTTTTCCTTGGGAGTATACCATTTGTACATTAAAAAACTATTCAGTGATACTTATTAAAACATGGTAAAGAGGACTTTATTCAGGACAACTGTGATAGGTATAGTGACCATTGCTATGGGGTCTTGCATGAGGGAGAGAAATTTGGCTTAATTTCAAATACAACATGTGCAAGTGGGAATTTTTAGCCAAGAAGTAGGGTCAGGGACAGAGGATAGAAAATTAGAGGAAGCTTCAGAGTTAAGGGTGGATTCTGGCTAAACTGACCTAATAGGATTCTTTCTAAAGTCAAGCCTGGGTAATCAAGACATCACTAGGGCCATGGTGGAGGATGAGAAACCCAATCAGATATAGAGGGTGATCTGGTATCGAAAGTGGGAGGGTTCTTGCTAAATTGACTTAGCAGGCCTCTTCGCTAAATGTGGATTTTACAAAGACTCCAAGCCTGACTAAATTTTGGCCAAGCAAGTACTCTTTGACAGTATATATATAGAGAGATAGATATATAGTTAAGCCATGTTTGTTTTTCTCTTGTTAATCTGTAATCCATTATAGGGGATCCTATTACCAATCACAGGTTCTTGGGCTCTAATGTAATAAAAATTGAAACAAAATCAAACAGATTCACAGACAAGGCTTTATTGAAGGCTTGAACAAAAGAAACAACACAGTAGAAAGAGTTCTATGGCTAGCTCTCAAAAGGGGACTGGCTGGGGCCTCTTATTAGACAAGGAAGAGGTATAATGTCAAAGAAAAGTATGCTAGCATGATTAGGGAGGGGTTTCAGTCATGCAAGCATAGTGTAGATGCATACTTTACACATTGCATGCACAAAGCATGTTGGAAAATCCCCTTCTGAGGTGGAGATTTTATTATTATAGTAAAGCAAAGGTTAATTGCAATTGGCACACTCTTTCTCATCCTTGTGCACATGCAAGTGAGGGGCGATCAGGGAGCTATTGTGGCAAGCAAGCTTTATAATGAAATATGCATCCTAACATATATGTACCCAACACAGAAGCACCAGACTTTATAAACAACTACTAAGCAAACTAAAAAAAGACATTGATTCTCACACAATCATAGCTGAAGATCTAAATACCCCCACAAACAGCTTTAGATAGATCATTGAGGCAAAAAACCAATAAGGAGACTTAATAGACATCTACAGAATCTTCATCCAATAACAAAAAAGTATACATTCTTCTCAGCAGCACATGGAACATACACCAAGATCAATCATATTATCAGACACAAATCAAGCATAAACAAATTCCAAAAGATTGAAATGATACCACGCATTATCTCAGATCACAGTGGAATAAAAATAAATATTACATCAACAATATCCTGACAAAACACAAAGACATGGACACTGAACAACATGATGCTGAATGACTTCTGGGTCAACATGGAAATCAAGAGAAAAATTTTAAAAATTACTGGAAAAAAATAAAAATAAACATACATCTTAATAGAATCTCTGGGATGCCATGAAACGTGTTGAGGAAAATTCACAGCATTGCACTTATACATCAAGAAAACAGAAAAATCATAGGTAAACAACCCAACATCACAGTTACAGGAGCTAGAAAGGCTAGATTACCAAAATCCTAACTTCAGCAGAAGAATCCAGATCACAAAGATAAAATCACAATTGCAGGGCATAGAAGATAAAAATATCATAGAAAGGATCAGCAAGAAAAAAGTTAGTTTTTTGAAAGGTTAAATAAGATTGACAGACCCCTGGCCAGGAATGACTGAAAACAGAGAGAGAGAAAGTCCAAATAAACATAATTAAAAATGCAAAAGGTTGCTGGGCTTGGTGGCTCAACCTGTAATCCCGTGCCTTTGGGAGGCTAAGGTGAGTGGATTGCCTGAGCCCACAGGTTCGAGACCCGCCTGGGCAGAGAGACCTCATCTCTACAATAAACCAAAAAATCAGCCAGGCGTGGTAGCACATGCCTGTAATTCCAGCTACTTGGAAAGTTGATGTGGAAGGATTGCCGGAGCCCAGCAGGTTGAGGCTGCGGTGGCCGGGAGCGGCCACTGCACTCCAGTCTGGGCGACAGAGTGAAACTCCCAACTCAAAAAAAAAATGCAAAAGGTGAAGCAACCTCCCAAGATTGAAGTAAGAAAAAATTGAAACTCTAAATAGACCAATAACAATCCAGGAAATCAATTCAGTCACAAGAAATCTCCCCAGTAAAAAAAAAAAAGCCCAGGACAAGATGACTTTCCAGCTAAATTCTACAAGTCATACAAGGAGATGCTGATACTAAGTATACTGAAAGTATTCCAGTCAATCAAGAAAGATGGAATTCTCCTCATCTTATTTTATGATGCTAACATCACAGTAATACCCAAACCTGGCAAAAACCCAACAAGGAAACAGAATTATAGGCCAATCTCCTTGATAAATACATATGCAAAAATTCTCTACAAGATGCTAGCAAATCAGATCCAACATCACATCTCATAGATCATCTACCATGAACAGATGAGTTTCCTTCTGGGATGCAGGGCTGGTTCAACATTCACAAGACCATAAGTGCAATCCAACACATTAAAAGTATTTTTTAAAAACCCATATGATTATATCATTAGATGCAGAAAAAGCACTGGACAAAATCCAGCATCGCTTTTTGATTAAAAAAACCTTTGAACACCTAGACATAGAAGGAACATTTCTCAAAAGAGTAAGAGCCATCTGTGATAAGCCCACAGCCAACACTTGGCTCAATGGGCAGAAGTTGGAAGCATTCCCTCTGAGAACGGGAACAAGACAAGGATGCCCATGTCACCTCTCTTGTTCAACATAGTGTTGGAAGTCCTAGCCAGAGCAATCAAGCAAGAGAAGAAAATCAGGGGTATTCAAATAGGAAAATGGGAAGTTAAGTTATCCCTCTTTGCAGACGATATGATTCTATAACTCAAAAACCCAAAGGAGTTAGTCAAAAACCTCCTTACACTGATAAATGACTGGTAAAGATTCAGGGTACAAAATCAACATGTAAAAGACAGTTGTATTTCTATACACCAGCAACAAGCAGTCAGAGAACCAAATAAAAAGCATAATCCTTTTAAAATAACCATATACATACAAAAAAAACAAAAGCCTTGGCATCTACTTAACCAGAGAAGTGAAAGACCTTTACAGTGACAACTATGAAATACTGCTCAAAGAAATCAAAGAGGACACAAACAAATGGAAAACTATTCCTTGTTCATGGATCAGAAGAACCAGTATTGCCAAGATGTCCATCCTACCCAAGGCAGTCTACAGATTCAATGCAATTACCATCAA
>NW_007251358.1:0-536 GCF_000164805.1 Carlito syrichta | reverse complement strand
ACAAGGAACTCAAACATGCTGAAAAGAAAAAAAACAAACAACCCCATTATAAAATGGGCAGAAGATATGAACAGACACTTCACAAAGGAAGACATTCAAGCAGCCAATAGACACATGAAGAAGTGTTCAACATCACTAATCATCAGGGAGATGCAAATCAAAACCACACTGAGATACCACCTAACTCCAGCCAGAAAGGCAATTATCAACAACTCAAAAAATAACAACTGCTGGAGAGGGTGTGGCAAAAAGGGAACACTTCTACACTGTTGGTGGGAGTGTAAACTAGTTCAACCTCTGTGGAAGGCAGTGTGGCGATTCCTAAAAGCTCTAAATATCAACCTTCCATATGACCCCTCAATCCCACTACTGGGAATATATCCTGAAGAACTCAAAACACTCTATAAAAAAGATACCTGCACACGTATGTTTATCGCAACATTGTTTGCAATAGCAAGAACCTGGAAGCAACCATGCTGCCCATCAAAAGAGGACTGGATTTTTAAAATGTGGTACATATACATGATGGAATACTA
>NW_007251357.1:150360-248286 GCF_000164805.1 Carlito syrichta | reverse complement strand
TTAACTGTACCCCATAAAACTATAATAAAAATACTGATTAATTATTAAAAAAAAAAAAAAATAATAATAATAATAATAATTTGCCGGGCATGGTGGTGCATGCCTGTAGTTCCAGGTACTTGGAAGACTCAAGTGGAAAGATCACCTGAACCCAGTAGGACGAGACTGCGGTGGCCGTGAGTGTGCCACAACACTCCAGCCTGGGCAACAGAGTAAGACACTAATCCCTTCCAAAACAAACAAAAAACAACCAAAAAAATTGGTGTATTTACTTTTAGTACTTGTTCTGGTTAATTTTATATGTCAAATTGGATCACAGGGTGGCCGGATAGTTGGTCAAACAATATTCTGGGTGTTTCTGTAAGAATGTTTTTGGATGGTCTTAAAATTTAAATCGGCAGACTGAATAAAGCAGATTCCCTTTTCTAATGTGGGAAGGCCTTATCCAATCAGTTGAAGACTCAAATAGAAGAAAAGGTCCAACCTTCCCCTCAGTAAAACAATTATAAGGAAGAACTCCAAAAACTTGGAATTTATTTATAAAATATTGTGTATTTATCCTTACATGTTTAAACTTCAGTCACTTTAAAAGTACTCTCCATTTGCTGCAATACCCCATTAAGACTTTTTCTATTGCTCAGAACAGTTTTTGAGCTCATCAATTTTGACGTCTTTTAGTGCTTCTGTCATTTTTTGTTTCACCTCTTCCACATGGGCAAAATGTTTCCCTTTGTGGACTCTTTTTTACCCAAGGAAACAAACAAACAAAAAGTGTTCACGGTGGGGCAAAAACTACTGAACACTTAGTGTGGTGTGGGCAGGTGCACTTCTAAATCACCCATCATGAAATGAGCAAATGTGCTGAAATAAGTTCCAAAATAATTAACTAAAGCCTAATGCAGCTTCTCACAGCAACGCTAGCTGACATGCTGATGCCTTTGGATTCCTGGATATTTTTTTAGTGGGGAAGATTGCACTACAAGGGGTCCACCTTCCAAAAGATAATTCCAGGTTTTTGGGGGTTCCCCCTTGTATTCTTTCATGAAACTTTTTAAACTAGGACATTGGTTATTCTTCTGTCTTTGAACTCAAACTGAAAATGTTTCTTTTCTTGAGTCTCAGGACTGCCAGCCTTTCGACTAGAACTTTACCACCAGTTTCTGGTTCTCAGGCCTTTGGACTCAGATGGGAACTAAACCATTGACTCTCCTAGGCTTCCAGCTTAATAGTGCATCCTAGAGAGCTGGGAATTTTCCAGCCTCCATAGTTGCATGAGTCATCTACTTATAGTACTATTATTGGTTCTGTTCTTTAGATAACATTCTATTGACTCTGTTTCTCTGGAGAACTCTGACTAATGTAGTTATATTTAGTACTTCTAGGTTTTTTATTAGAAAGCGTTGGCCGTTCCTCAATAGTTCATCTTTTATATTGGTTTTTCAGGTAAATTTTAGTACCTCGTGGGTATAGAAAAAGAAAAAAACTGCTGTGTATGTGTGTATACATAAACAATTCATATATAGAGAACTTTAGCCAATATAAATATATTTCATCATATTTAAACTCATCCCTCTTTTATGTGCATCTAAAGTATTCTTGCTTGTTTGTTTTTGGCACTTTTAGTAATAAATTCTTTTTTTTGGTGATAGTTTGCTGGGTGTTTTCCATCTAAGATATGCTATAAGATGAATGGCTTCAGTCCTTCAAACTTCAGTTTTTCTTGTTTTCCAAGTTTGGATTGGGTTTGGGTCAACTCTGGGTCAAAAGAGATTAGGTTAGTCTTTTCAGATTGTGTTCATATCCATAAATCAAGAACATACTAAAATTGAGATGGCGTCCCTTGGCTGCCCTCTCAAACCTGTTGACCTTTTAAGATTCTTTTCCAGTTGTGGTTTCCTCTTTGCACTCTGTCTATACAGTTTATGTTGAAAGTGCTACAGGAAATCATTTATTAAAGCCTCAGAGGCCATACATACTTCAGCTTCTTTTATTCCTTCTCTAGTTCAGATTACTAAGTGCTCCAAAGTATGTTGGGGTCATATGGTAGTGTTGTGTTGGAAAGACATTATGCTGGTATGCAACCCACTCTGTAGGTATCAGATTCCTAACTTGGAGCTGAGTAAGTTTGGATAAATCACTGAACCTCTCTGATGAAGATAATATTGCCTACCTGACAGGACCTGAGGAACAAATAATATAGGATTTGGAAAATTAATTTGTAAGCTGTCAATTAATATGAACATTTATCAAGTTTTTCTTTATTTTCTAACTGTATGGCACTTGATTTGTGATTCTATACCTCCTACTTCTCATTTTCATAATAAGTCAAAATAATTATCTCTGGTAGCTTTGGTATTAGAGAGTTAATATACTGAAACCTCTAAGCATTACTGGTTTAGTTATTCGCCAACATTTTGTTGTATGAAAATGTGTGATGTAATTTCATGGAAATTCATGATTAAAATACGCCAGGGTTTCTCATGGTCTCTTCATGTTATATAGGTAGTCACCCTTCCAGTGAGACTGGTTTAGCCTTGTCATCTCAGGATCTTTTCTGGTGATAAACTGACCCTCACAGTGAGGACCTAAGTCTATACAGTGCAGATATTGTATATAAAGTTTTATAGTTTAAGATATATAAAATCAAGCTGCAAAACTTAAATAATTTAACTTTGCAGCACTAAGCTTAGAAAGCAATTTAATAACAGATAAAAAGCTATAAAAAGGAAAGAATTGTTAAGTTGACAGAATGATGGAGAATTTGGAGACCTGGGTCTAACTTTGTCTCTACCATAAAATAGCAGTGAGATTTGTTGTATATCTTTTAGCCCAAGTTAAGATTTTTCCTCTATTAGAATTTTTTAAAAAATGATTGTACTATGAAATTGTTAACGTTTTAGCCCTAATCTCTCTACTTCTGTTATTCAGTACACGCTCTCTATTTGTAGAAAATAGCCATAGTAATCCAGAAAAAGAAAGAACACCTTTCCCTTTGTCTCTCACTTTGCAGCTTCCAGCTAAGGTTATGGAAACTGAAAGAGTTGCTTCCAGAAGCATGTTATAATGGATTCAGTCATTCAAAATAAAATATAATATACGCTCTGAAAATATAATATAAACTCATAATTCTTATTCTGTTGCCACCTTTTAAAGACCTTGGATTAGTTCTGGCTCAGAAGTCTATATATTTTGACATAAATTAGATACTGTTTATAATGAAAATACATTTGCTAAGGTCAAGAATAGCTTCCATGTATCAAGTGCTCATTATATACAGCACTTTACATGCTAATCTCACTGAAATTTCACAATAATACTATAAAATAGGTACCATCTCTATGTTATAGAGTAAATCCTGAAGTTGAAAAACATAGCCAAATCACACAAGTGGTGAGCAGCAAACTGGAAGATAGATGTCAATTCTGGATGGCTGAATTGTTGAATTTTCCTGTGATCTATTAGTCATCTATAGCCAACGCTGATTTTCACATGAAAGCCAGGGTATTAATGTTTTATTCTTGATCCATCACGCATCTTTAGGAGAGTCAGTAAGATTTTCTTCTCTTCAGTCTTTCTACTTTCAAAACAAGAACACTAGAATTCATGTAAGTATCACATGGACCTTGTGATGCCAATGTGTGTGACAAAACAATCAGACTTTCAACAGATATCACCAAGTTTTCTTTGCTACAACATTGTCTTTCCTCAGCTTAATTCTGAGTGAATTTCCAATCTTCTTTTACAAGTGATTTTTAACTATTGTTAAAGGCCAAATAACAGAAAAGAAACTGAGTTGACTATATTTAGGGTAATCCCACATATATGAGGGATGCTCATTAATGTCCAATTCTTGATAACGATAAAATGTAAAAAAGGAACACAGAGTATCAATTTGATCCTGCAGAGGGATCTCATGAAATACTGTAATTGTTTATGGTTTTAGTGTTTTCACCTTGTAGGTAAAGTATTTCCTACTTCTTATTTTCTACAAATAGAGAGCGTGTACTGAAGAACAGAAGTAGAGAGATTAGGGCTAAAACGTTAATGATTATTCAAATCCTTTTTGTCAGACCTCTGAGCCCTATGTCTGGAATATTCTTTTTCTTTACCCATAGTTCTCACTTACCTTTAAAATTTCTCTTGAAGTCATTCTTGATAATGACAGTGTTTTAGCTTTATTGAAAAAAAATAGGTAATTTCTTGATTAGTTTACTAAGAATGCATCAATGCCATTTTTATTTTAAAAATATGTACCTTAAAATTTGCTTTAGAGTTTAGGGTGAAACTTGATTTGACTTTAGCCAGTGTGCTGGTTAGAGAAAAATTATGTGTATCTGTTTGACGTTTCACATATGAGTTACATTTCACAAACTGCTGCAATGGGAAGGAGTCCTTCAAGAGGGTAGATGTGGGTCAACACAGCTTTAGTCTTTAGCTCTAGTGTCCATTGGCTTAACTGCTTAAGCCAGATTTTCCAGTCCCTCCTTTTCTTTAGAACAGTGGTTCTCAATCATGGCTGCACATTAGAATCTCTGAAGATTCTAACCATTGATGCCAGGGATTCCTGCCAGATCAGTTGAATCTGGATTCCTCAGAGTAGGGCTGTTTTTAAGGTTCTCCCTAGGTGATTCTAATGTGTAGTCAGCATTAAGAAACTCTCCTTTGCAGTGAGAGAGTTGACACTGGTTACTGTGCTCAGTTGTCATCTCTTCTGAAGCTATCTTGGCCTGGTAGTTTTCACCCTGCCTAGCTCTGTAATTCCACTCCTGCTATCTGCTGTAGGATCTGCTATGTTGGCTTATTCTGAGGCTGACTTTGGGGTTTGTTGGTGTTTTTTTATGGGGCATGTCCTGTGCTGTTCTACTCTCAATTCAAAAACACTATGGTGACATGGAGAAGGGCTCTGTCCCGTCAGTATTAGAGTCATTTGTTAAGCCACAAACAGCGGGTGCTTGGACTTCTTTTTGAAAAACAATCACTAATGGTATTACCAGTCTGTTATTTAGTCCTGCAGTTCACTCTATTTAGACAGCAGTTGTATATGTCTTCCCAAGGACTAAGTCACAAAAATTTTAAATTAATACCATACACTGTTCCTCTCAACTCATTCCTCACACTTATATTCAATGAGTATCTTTATAACAAGATGCACATCGGCTTGGTTTTCCTTGGAAATGAGTAATTTTCAAAAATGGTATATTTCTCAATAATTTAAATAACGTTTGCAGCCTAGGTCTCATCTTTTTTCATGGTTTCAGTCCTGGTATTGATCATTTACTGCAGTATACTTTAACATCACTTTTCCAATTAGATTTATATAGTCTTTGTGCAATAAGAACTTGTAACAATTCGCCCTGGTAATAGCCAATTCTAGTAGAATAATCTTTTTCCTCCTCCCTAGGGAGGCTATAAATATGTACATATATCCTATAAATATAAGTAAATATATAGATATATGTGTATATAAGCATATAAATATGTTCAGTTTCAGTTAATTTTTCAATTGTAGAAAAATTGATGTCTTAAAAGGTAATTGCTAGAACTTTATAAACAATCTCAACAAATCTTTGATGAATGACCGATATCAATGAACAGAGCCCCCCAAAAAGACAATCAGCACTAAAACCCCCAAACCTTATTCATCATGATGCTTATAATGGTGGTATTGGGATTTTTGAAGAATAGGAACACGAGTTCATGTCCTTTTTGCTTATTTTCCAAGTTCACTACATTGTACGTTATTGTATACATCAGGAAGAAGCTGGTCCAAGACCTCTTAGGTGTCCTGCTGGCCAAATCAGGTGGGACGGGATCACACACTGGCCTTGAACTCCTGCCTTCTGTGCAGACTGATTACAATCATCAATGCTGCTGTGACATTTAAGCAACAAATTAGGCATCCACGGTGAGGCTCAGTGAACATAAGCAGATATTCATCCTCAAATGTGTAAATCCATGTAGCTGTAATTTCTGGCTGCCTCAGCCAGAGTTAAGTCTGACAAGTTAAAAGATGACTGACAGGTAAGCCTGTACCTCCTGGGAGAGATGATAAGATGGGGGAAGGTGTGAACAATAAAGACTGGAGGAGGAGAAGTTGAGTCTTTTGGGGATTCACTTACAAACTGTTTACTAAAAAATCTAACGTCTGAACTTGCTGTGCTTAACTGCATTACCTTCTGCTTGTGTTCAGCATCTGGTCATTCTCCCTCTCCTCTGCCCATGAGTCCCGACTTTCGTTGCTGTCGGACTTAGAAAATAACCATCTTCCTTCCCAAAAACCTGTCAAAAATCAGTAATACAAGGGAGCCGTCAGGCTAGCCTGCCGGACACTCACTTCTTATGAATCATCTGGCAATTTTTCAGTTTGACAATTGCACCTCATATATTTTAATATTGGTTTTGAAAGAAGAAAGCGGGGAACTTCCATTTCTTTACAGCTCCCTGTAATTTCAACTTGCTCTTTACTTATGTATGAAGTCGACTTGGGTGGAAAGGTTAGAGGCAGATGAATTTCTAGTTTCAGAGCCTACGAAAGGCCAATAAAATGTGCAATAATCTTAATGCTAAGGTTTCACAGAGCTGAAAGTATGTTTTAAATTCATGGATGACACCCCTTGAAAATGGTGACAGGGACCTCATATTTTTTAGATTTTTTTAAATATGACTTTTCCTGCATCCTAACCCTTATTTAAAATTTTTCAGATAATTGTAAAAAACAAAACAAAGCAAAACAAAACCAAAACAAGAGCCTGTCATGATTGAAAATGCTTCCTAGTACATTCAGGTCCAATGAGCAAAAAAATATGAATTAGTTTTATCTTAATTTTTTCTGCAAATCAGGAGAGAGCTGACTACTTGTCTAACCCTAAACAATTACAAATTTTACTGCCTATGAATTTTGCTTCCCTTAATTTTTATGCATGAATCAGTTTGCTCTTTATTGACTGTTATGCACAGTTGAAAGATTAGATTAGAAACTCCACAAGACATGATAGAGGACTCAATAGTTCTGTTGATGCAGATGTAAAAATATTACAGGACAATAGTTACTTATTTAAATTTTTAGATTTATGATGATAATAAGATGATACTTCCATTACTTCTACTTTTCTTCCCATTGCTCAAGGGTAGAATGAAGAGAGAATCAGGGAGGAAGGAAAAGGGGGGAAATGGAGAAGAAGAAATAGGATGTGTTTTTCAGAAATGAATTTTTGGATTTGAACCACTATCTATTTTATATATCTACCCTAAAACTTCTGTTCTATCTTGTTCTAGAAGTTTATTCTATTCAGTACCAGCAAGTGTACCTATTGCTGCATTACAAAGTACTAAACTAATAGCGTATTTTTATGGAGAGCCATACTTTTCAAAGTACTCTCATTTTCATTATATCATTATGTCTTAACAACAGCCCTTGAATCATAAAATTCCATAGTTAGAAGGGCCCTCTTATACCATTACCTCTAAAATAGATCTTCCAAATTATGATTCAGTTTCTAATTTTGGAAAATGTATCATTATGTGAAACAAACAATTCCATTTTAAAACTTCGTTTTTCTTTCTGTTTTTAATTTTTAAGATGTGGGATGCAATTAAGGTTAGGTAGACAAATGTTCATTATGCAGGTACCCTTATTGATGAGGTATGTCTCCCCCATCCCCCGGCAGGTTCCCACTACTGCCAATCCTGCCCCCACCCTCCCTTGGCAGTTTCTCACTACTGCCATTTCTTTTCTTATAGTATTACAATAATTATTCAAGGTCCGCTTATAAGAGAGAACATGTGATACTCAGTTCCTTGTTTCTGGGATAGGCCACTCAGTATTATAGATTCTAAGTTCATCCACATTGTTATGAAGTTCATAATTTTGTTCTTCTTTAATGGTTACATAATATTCCATCATGTATATGTACCACATTTTTTAAAATCCAGCTCTCTTTCAATGGGCAGCACAGTTGGGTCCATGTTTTCGCTATTGTGAACAATGCTGCAATAAACATACGTGTGCAGGTATCTTTTTCATAGAGTGATTTAAGTTCCTCCTGGTATATTCCCAGTAGGGGGATTGCAGGATCGTAAGGAAGGTCTATTTTTAGCTCTTTTAGGAATCACCACATTGTTTTCCACAGAGGTTTTATTAGTATACCCTCCTACCAACAGTGTAGAAGTGTTCCCTTTTTGCTGCATCAGCGAAAAGGGAATCTTTTTTCTTTGCAATGAAAAAGTAACTCTTGTTCATTTTTGAAAGTTCAGAAATTACAGAATAAATAATAAAATAGCTTTAATCCCAGCATCAAGAATTCACAGCTGTTAATATTTTGATATGCTCCCATGCTGTCTTTTATCTATGCAAATTTAAGTAAACAGTTGAGAATGAATTATTGCTATGACAGCCAACACACACATGACTGTATTCATTGGTCTTTAAGGTTGATCCCTATGTAGGGCCTGGATATCAAAGGACACCAAGACACCAAGACTGAGGACTGAAGATCACCACTGAAAGGAGGTGGTAATGGGGGGGAGGGAGGAGTTGAGGGAGTGGAGGCCCAGACAAGTGGTGAAAGATCAAGTGCACTGCAATGTGACTCCTCCCTACAATCCCCCATATCCTCAGTAACTTGTCAACACTTAGAAATTGCTTGGCGTGAGTGGATTTATTCTTATGGAACTGATAAGATGGAGCATTTCACCTGGGATGATGAAATCTTTAAACAATATCACTCATAAGCGTAGGTGCCAGATCAGAAGTGCTGGAGCCCTTGAGAATGAGCAGAAGCTCTGGGAATGGTTTTGTATTTCCACAAATCCTGAATACAGGGTGGAAATCAAGCTTTAACTAGCTCTCTGAGGGTAGTGTATTCCTAGATGACCTCTAAGCTTTATACAATGTTGTCCAAATGAGCTTACATTTTCCTTTTTGTTTTTCAGCTTTGCACAATATTATTTCTCTTGTTATTACATATTCTTTATAATATGACATATATAGTGTATTACATTTGGCATATATTAAATATGCGTATATGTGTATGTATGTGTATGTATTACTGATGTGGTCGGTTTCATTTTTAAATGAAATGAAATTTTTTAAAATGCAATGAACACTAATGTATATAAAACTTTAAAAATGTGTCTAAGTATTTTTTAGAAAATATTTCTAGATATAAATTGTTTGGTTCTTAAGTTATGCATTCATGTTATATTTTTGATTTACATTGCCAAGTTTAAAAAAAAGCTGTATCACCAATATACAATCCTACCAGCAATTTATGAGTACTTAATGCCCCTTCTACTAAATTTTGTCATCTCTCAAGCTATTGAAATATTTTTGAGTTTTGATTTTATTACCAATTTCATTAGCAGTCCTGCTGGGTTTGGTAAAACAAAATACTCATGTCATCTGTCTCCCTCAAGATATTGAATACAAAAAAGTTAAGTGAGATAAAAGTATGGTCAGAAATATAGTTTTGAAAAAACTATATAAAAATTCCATTAACAAAATATTCATTCACTTGACAATACTTTTTGAATAAGATTCATAAATCACTGCTTCATCTTTATTTGTACTGCATTTTACAATCACTATAATCTGAAATAATAATTAATGGCCATTTGTGGTAATCCCTCTGTAATCTACTTACTTGTACATTCACCTTACCACCACAAGTGAAATAATACTGATTTGTACAACATTCGAAGAGAACATGATTTATTCTACCAATAGCAAACAGAACAGATACCATAAAAATGTTTCAGAGAGGAGGTAACTTCTGGTGTTGGCTCTGACATCACAGAAGCTTGCTGTATAGGAATAGGGATAAAGGAAATTACTGGAATAGAGTGCATCATCTTTAAAAAGCACAGAGACACAATACAGTATGGTTTGTAGGAACACATAAGAAATGACTAGATATAACTAAAGCACAGTAATGAGGATAAAGAAGAGGGATCTGGAAAAAACAAGCAAACAAACAAACAAACAAACAAACCCAGCATCTCCTTGGTGTCTTCAGGACAGAAGTTGACTTACTTTTTGTCAGACTTAGTAGGCATCTCAAGTTTACTTCCATTCAGACTCAATCAGGCTTAAAAGCAAGAACTTCAACTTTAACTTCCAATGTATAGTTAACTAAAGAGTTGAGAATGAGGAGGGATGAAAAGAAAATTGAGCTTCCCATACCTAGCCTGCTTCATATCTAGGTTTTCTAATTATTATGTTGGCTTATTGATTCTTTCTCTCTCTCTCTCGTCTTTCTTTCTTTCTTTTCTCTCTTCCTTCCTTCCTTCCTTCCTTCCTTCCTTCCTTCCTTCCTTCCTTCCTCCCTTCCTTCCTTCTAAAACAATGTTATTTAGGCTTTCCCAGGTAATAAGACAAGGTGAAAAAAGCAGAATTATTTCCTCTATTCCAGCTTTCCAGCTGTTTGGGATATCTTGGCTCTTGTTCCACATAGCCCCCTTCTTCTTTTCAAATAGGTTTCTATCTTCTTCTTCCAATGGCCTGAACTGCCAAAAAAAAAAAAAAAAAGATATGTTTTCTGAAATGATATTTAGGGTATGTTAAAGTTGAGGGTACTGAACTTTCTCATAAGGAAGTTACAGTAATTGAAATCAGTAGTCCAAGGGAAGCCAGATTGATCTAATCCTACCTATACAGATGTTGTTAGTCAGAAATTTGGGCGAGAGGTTGGGAATGGAAATCAAGACTGACTCAAAGAGGGATATAGATAGCATCAAGCATGTCTAGGTGGTTTTAGGGATGAACATCAGAATGTCAGGGAGATTTGGGTAAGTTCAAGCAGGGTCATTCAGCATCTGACACTATGGAGTATTGGAAACTGACAGGACTAGGTAGAAAGGAATGTTCAGTCCCCTAGGAAGTTCATTTCCCTAGTCAACTGATCTACAAGTAACTGCAAGGTTATAGTCTAGGGGGAAGCTGAATTTGCCAGTGAAACCTAAATAAGAGGAAAAATGAGATAGAATGGAGTCATAGTGAAATATGGGGCCTAAACACAGCAGTTTGATTCTTATATGGAGCCCTGAGATAGAAGTTTAAAGCTACAGACTAACCCACTGATGACAAAGGTTGTCCTGATGACACTGATGACAAAGGCTTGAACATCATTTATTTGGGAAACTGAGTAGAACCAAGTTAGCTGTAGGATAATTTGGGACACCTAGAGGCTGACATCTATTAGACCTGAGGCAAGCATAGGTTAGATTCCTTGATGAAGCTCTGCTCTCTACTGCTGTGAATTCTTTTGTGACAGCATCTGAGGTGAAACATTGCCAGACATTGTGCCAAGAGGCCTTTCCATGGGTCATAAAAATGCTATAAAAACATGAAAATTGCTGCCATAAAAAAAGAATTATAACAAAACAAGGAACCTCCTAAATTCAGAAGCTAAGAAAAACTGAGAACCTGAAAACTGTTCTACATATTCCAAGAAGTTTGTAGGTATAACATCCCCATAGACATTTACACAGGTAAGTATTATTTGCATTCATAACATACTTTAGAAAATCTCTGAGAATTCTGCTGTTAAGTTTATGATCACATGGATTTCTCTGGAATTTATCTTCCTTTTGAGTCCTTTTTTAAAAAACTTTATTTTCTAAATTGAAGAGTATGAATTTCCTTTGTTCTGTCTCCTTTTCAAAAGAACCCACAAAACATCATTTCATGGGAAAGGGTTTGTATCACTTTGATCTTTGGGAATAATGATGTTATGTTAAAAACGTAGTTTATAATGAGGTTATTAACTTTCACGCTATAAAAAGCTTATTGGAAACATTCCTTGCCGATAAATCTGAGGACAAAGCTTCCTTCCTAACAACTGCACCTTTGCTTTCATTTCCAGTATTTGTTTTTCCAATAAAATGCCTGGATATCCATTAACATGGGTAATTTGGGATAAAGTGTGCAGGGGGAATACATTTCCCATATGCCTTGTATGCAGATGTGGCTGCATTGAGGTACAGTAAGTTCTATTCATATTTCTGTTATAAAATTCTAAACATGCTTAAGCAATAGTCATAAACACATTAAATAACACCATCCCAAGCACTAGGAGCCTCTGTCTGCCAGCTGGGCGAGCTCCTACTACATGTCATTTTGATGTAATGCACTCCCATTTCTGCTGTTATTAGATGCAAAGTATTTGAAAAGATGCTAGATTGAATTGAAATCTGATTACATTTGGCTTTGGTTTTTTGAGATATTGCCTATTTTCCTAAGATACATTGTTCTGTTTTCTTTTTAATCTTACAAATATGTACATACATTCACACCCCTTCATTTCTATCTTCTCTGCTCTATGTTCATGGGTCATATGGGATTCCTGATTCTTATTTTAAAATGTAATCAAGATGTAGAAATGATAAAACAGTATTTTATAGTTTCCAACAGAGAGAAAGCAAGAAATAAAGAGAGGGAGTAAAAGGAAATAAGAGAAAGACAAAATAAGAAAGAAAAGACAAAAGAAAGCAGTGTTTAACCTTTGGTATGATCATACATTAATGATCAGCTGAACATCGGGTAAAGTCCACCATATACTCATTTGTACTTCTTAATTTCTAAACCTGTAGATCATTTATTTAAAAGCTTTATAATCAGAGATTATTTCTTATAGTATTTGTTTTTCTTATTGAAAAATGTTGTATAGGGGAAAGTTAAATCAGTAGAAATACATTTGATTAGTTCTTAAAATTGTTTTATACTTTGGAAGACAAAAAAAATGTGATGGTTCAGTATCTGTCACACAAGACTGTGTGAACTGAAGTTGCAGGACATTTTCACGGTTATTTTCTTGAACTTTTACTTTGAAAAGTCACATCTATTCATGAATACAGTGCTAAAACACTAATGCAAGCATACATCAAGATGATAGTCTCTATTGTTCCTTCAAAAATGATCAAATCATGTCAACTCATTTATTTGAAATCTCAATTCCCCCACTGAGTCTTTAAGTATGAAACAGAAAAGTTGTATATCAGTACAGAAACAGACCCCTCTCTGTAGGGGCTTGCTGTGTGAAGGTGACAATGCTATGAAGTGTGTATCATACCAGGCAACAGCATAGCTATTAGAACTCGCACCAAAGGCAGAGTCTAATAAGAAACATCACCTTGGTTAATTGGACACAGTGCAGAGCTAGTCTCAGAACCTCTATCTTGTTCAAGTCCCAGAGTTAATTGGACCCAGTGAAACACATTAAGCTCATCAAATTTACAGAGAACATATGTGTAAACAAGAATGTCAAGGGTTCATTTATAATAGGAATAATACTTTCTAGAGCCTATAGTATTCATGATTTCCAGCCAGTACATTGCTGATATCATAGGTATGGGAAACCATATAAACAATCAGAAATTTGATTGGTAAGCCTAGATGCAGAGCAAAGGGTGGTAAATAATGCTTTGGTGAGCTGAGTCTCCCAAAGCACATGGGTTATACATTTACAGATAGTCTCTGGTTACATCTATATAGAGTCAATCTCGCCGATGAACTTCGAAACTCACTAGATTAAGTCTCAGGATATAACCTTGTTTTCCTCTCTCCCTCTCTCCCTCCCTCCCTTGCTATTTTCCTCCCTCCCTCCTTCCCTCCCTCCCCTCCTTCCACAAAGATAGTTTGCGCGCAGCCTGCTGAAACTGTCTTATAGTCTGCAGTTGATTACCACCAAAAATATAGATAGATAGATAGATAGATAGATAGATAGATAGATAGATAGATAGATAGATAGATAGATACAGTAAGACTAGTCCCCTGTTCATTCAGAGTTATAGTGGTCTGGGTTGAAAAATCAAAGCCCATAGCTCCCATTATTAGGGAGTTTAGCTACTCAAATTTAGAAATTTGCCAAGCCAGCCAGGCTCTGATCCCTCGGTCTCTATGTAACTGGATTTCCTTAACTTTAGGGTCTGAGCGTCTTTCTTTGTTGATAAAAGGGCATCTCTCAGATCTTTCCTCCCTCCCTCCCTCCCTGCCTCTCTCTCTCTGACATCTTTTGGTATCACCATATCCTGCCTACAGTGTCCACCCAGTGACATCATTTTCCCTAACACAACCAGTTAGATCGCAGTCACTGAGTCTTGTTCCTTCTTTATAAAATGTGACTTCCAGTACTTCCCACCTTCCTTCGGCCTCTTAAGATTTCATACTAAACATTTTTAACAATATTCTATAATATTTCTTTGAACTGAATCTCTTTTGGACTTCTTGTTTCCAAATAATTCTGCATATTGACATTTAATCAATCTTCCTAAAACAGTAGACTGCACCTAGCTATTGATCTCTTTCAAATCTTGGTAGTTTTTCATTTTCTGAAGTTCAGACTTCTCATTTTGGCCTCTAAAATCTATATCCAACCTACCTATTATCTGCCATAGTTCTCCAATAAAAAGAAATCTCTGTGCTCTCAGTCTCTCTCCTACTGTTTTGTTTTTTACTTAACACCTTCCTTGATAACCTCAGTCTCATTTTGTACTTCTCCTTTTTAATCACCATCTATCTAGCCCTGCCCACTATGTAAAGTCTAGATTCTTGTCTGGCTGCTTAGGCCATATTCTGGGAACTTGTGCTTGTTCCACATTTGCATTTATAAATGATTGTTTCCCAAGCTAGAATGCAATTCCTAGATGAGTTACAATCTCATTAATTTATACCAAATATGTATGACCACAGCAACAAACACACTTTACTGATAATAATTCGTTTTGAATATACTTTTAAAATCTGTCTTCTATTTGCTGTGGCCAGTGCTAGCTGTACCATGTAAAGAAATCTCAGGGAACAAGAAGTTATTTACTCGTTATATGTCATGTCATATACACTTAATAGTTTTATGAGGTGACTTGTGATGACAAACATAAGAAGGACCTATCTATAACAAACAGAAAGTGACTTTGAATGTAAAAGTGGCAATGATTTCTTATTTTTACTATTTTTTTGACAGTGTGTTAGACATAGGGTCACTTAAATTTTCTGAAACTTCACTTAATTTTTCTGAAACTACACCTGCATTAAGCTGTAGCTGGTATTGACTCCCCCTCTTGACCCGTTATTTGCTATTCTACTATGTCTCCCAAGGGTGCTTCTCTAGTTGACCTTCTGTAACGCTGCCCAATTGGACACAGACCAAGGGCATCAACAACTTCTTCTTGTCCTCCCCAGCTACATTCTGAGATCTGAGTACCAGACCAAAAAAAAAAAAAAAAAAACCTCACTATTTCAATAAACTGACACATGGGCACATTTTGTGTTCCCCATATTTGGAGATTTTCTGATGAGTACACCACACCGTAACTAGCCTGAATGAATGGTGGTTTGGTGCAGGAAAAAAAAAAATGTCTGGGTTTTGGAAGTACTCAAAAGGGTTCCAGATCTTAGCCCCATCATAAATTGTGAGACCTTGAACAAATTACTCAAAAGATGTATCTTTTATATCCTTATAGTTAACAAAAGAGAAGCAGAATTAATTTAGTAATGCTGTCAGGGGACGGCAGGCATACTGTAGGGGTTAATGTTGCAGCTCTGAAAACAAACAACCCTGTATGACTCTTGGCTGTATTACTAATTAGACTTCTACCTTATCATAAATGGGAAGATTTATAGTACTTCTTTCACAGGGATCTTGTGAGGACTGAATGAGTGAATGTGTTTAAAATACTTAGAATCGTACTTGCAGATGGTAAGGAGGTGAGTGTCAAGTAAGGGCCAGATATTATTTTTATGAAGAGGACTGAATGGATTAACACACATAAAGTATCTACCACAGGGTCTGGGAAGCTCGAATGCTCTGTAATTATAAACCTCCCCACTCCTTACCGCTATATACACACTCTTGGTTTTCTCTCCTCTCATACTCAGAGTATGGAAATATATAAAGTCAGGGTTCTAGTTCCCATAATAGACTGCCAGGCTTCCTGCTTCTTGTTCTGCCTAATCTCATATTTGGTGTCTCCTGACTCCTGGTTGCTTAGCTTCCATGGCACGGTGGACCCAGGTTCCATGAGACCTGAAGCATACAATTTGAGAAGCCTCTTTGAGAAAAAGACTAAAAAAATTGGTAATACAAAATTTAGAAAATTTATGAAAATGAAAATCTGTATAGAGGAAGCTAGAGTAATAAATCATATATTTAAATTGTGATAAATAGCACAATCATCAGAAATTTCATACAAATGGCATAATTTTTGTTAATTAGCTGTTTAACCCTTTTAAATTACTTTCTATCCTATATTGCTTGGCTACATATGCTCTGAAAATCTCTTTTTATAATGACTTTTAAATATAACTTTGTTTAGAAAATAGATAATTAAATTGATTATGATGGAATAAAGTTATATTTTAATTATTGATTGTTTTAAAAGTATCTTTCGCTTACAATTTATTGATTAAGTATTATACAATGTTAGAATCTTGTAAACCTTTTGGACCTTGTTCAAGTTCCCCTCTCCCACCCATGTAAGTTTCTATGTATAGTTTAGAGGTTTTCTCAAAGACTGACTCCTGATTTCATGCATTTTACATCCTTTTTCCTCCATCATGCACATAATTTGGGACTAGAAACACAAGTACCTTCATACCTAGACAACTTGTGACCCTGTATCTTCCTGCCATGATTCCAGGTCAGCAGACATGTGGCAGTAGGATTATTCCTGAAAGATATTCTCACAATGAAATCATGGTCAATTATTTATCTATTCATAGGAGTGACTACAAACCACATATGTATTCCACTAAACCCAAATGAAACATATTCTTAAATTGAATTTCACTTAGATTGATCCCAAAAATGTTCATGGTCATTATTAGGGTCACCTGACACAAGGGAAAGGGGATGGAAGTGAAGTTGGAGTAGATATACATAGTAGTCATTACCAATTTAATGCAAAACAGTATATGCTTTTGAAATTTTACAAACACATGTGACCCTGCAGGCACATCGTTAGGACCCCTCTCAGGGCCATGGAAGGGAAGGGTCCCGAAGGTAAACTTCATTAACTTTACCGTAAGTCTCCACATGTAGTTCATCACCTCAGTGACATATCATTTAAGAAGCCAAAGTCCTACTTCATTTTAGGTAACTAGGCTCTTCTTTTTAGATGACCTGTTCCCCCCCACCCCCATTTTCTCTGCACTATTCACTCCTTTTCTTTCCTAGTTCTTCAAATGTACTTATTCATTTCTTTCTTGAAACAAAAGTAGACTTGAGAATCCCCCATTACAAAATGTGTTAAAACATACCTCCTCATTAGTGCCTTACTTCATAATCAAAATATAGTCTTGTCTCTTCTTTTTTTTATCACTATGAGGACTAAACCTGACCTTTGTTTTCTCTTACCAAAATTCCTAACTAAAAGACTTGGGGAATCACTGCCTGATAAGAACTCACTGGACAGGGTTTTTTCCCCCTATTACCCTATATCCTAAAGGTTACTTTTTTTTTTTTTTTTTTTGAGTTGGAGTCTCACTCTGTCGCCCAGATTAGAGTGCAATGGCCGCTCCCGGCCACCGCAGCCTCGACTTGCTGGGCTCCGGCGATCCTTCTGCCTCAGCCTTCCACGTAGCTGGAACTACAGGCGCGTGCTACCATGCCCTGCTAATTTTTTGATTTATTGTAGAGATGAGGTCTCGCTGCCCAGGCAGGTCTCGAACCCGCGGGCACAGGCAATCCAGTCACCTCAGCCTCCCAAAGGTGTGGGATTATAAACTGAGCCACCGAGCCCGGCTAAAGGTTACTTTCAAACCTGACAATGGCATAACATAACATAAAAAAGGTCTATGACCTTGAAAAGTCATCTTTTATAGATTCCCAAGACTTGTAAGACCTATCCTCCCTGAAGTCTCTCCCTGCACCCTTTGGAAATTTCTTTCCTTCCTGGACTAAACCCATGATAATATCACATGTATTGATTTATGGGGTTTTTTTTGGTTTTTTGTTTTTGTAACTTTGGCCTTCCTAAAATGTATATAACTAAGCCACCATTTGGCCACAGTGGGAACACATTTCAGGACCTCCTGAGGATGAGTATACCTGGGCTTAAGTCCTCATGTTCGGTTCAAGAATAAACTGTCTTAAATATTTTACAGATTTTGGCATCTTTCCCTCAACAACTACAATTCTTGCAAGAAAACTTACAACTCCTGCTTGCACTTTTTTCCTTTCGTTTTCACACCAACCTATTGAAATTGAGCTTCTTCCTCATCAATCTATTGAAAACATCTGTGTTGTGATCACCTATGACCTATTTGTTAAATTCAAGGATCTTTTTGATTTTTCAATCTATGATATTTCAACATAGCATTTTGATTACTTGCGACATCCGGATTTTTGAAACACTTTTTAAAATAGTATATGAATCCTATCTGGCTAGATATATACATGTTGCCATGAGCAATTCATGTCTGAGCACATAACTCTTTAGGATTGCATATATGAAGCTTCTGGATATCAGCTCATTCCAGTCCAGCTTATCCTGCTGCCTGCTGAGATCTAAGCACTTGTTGTGACATTTCCCTCATGGAGAGGCTGTAAATAACATTTTCAGACCACATATGGGGCACTGTAAGAACTGATGCTCATTAAGTGTGTTAAGTGAAAGTCATGAGTGGAGTATCCAACAATAGCTATAAATCAAAATTAACAAATGTGACTTGAGTTCTCAGGAGGCAAAACACTTTGAGTCTTAAATAATATGGCTGTCAGGAATCACACTGAAAGATGCATTTCTATCCAAATATGCACACAGATGAAATGCAAAGAAGAAAGCTGTCAGGATAGACAAGGAAAAGGAAATCTGTTGCTTGGCCCTTAAAACAAACTAATTTAGCATTATAAGCCATTGGAGTTTCCTTTTCAAATGGATCCATGTGGAAAATCCAGATGGCTGAAAACCCAACTCATAAATGTGAAAACCAAAGACATAACTCTGAAGTCTGAGTATAGACAAGGCATTTTACTTTCTGCTGAATCTTTCTTATCATTTATTTTTAAGAAAGAAAAAATTTAGATTGTTCCTTAAAAAATATTAATTCACGTTGACTTTTTCAATGACAATCAGTATGCAGGTTGGTGGAACAGGAAAAGGTGCTAGGAAAAGTAGAATAATTTAGGAACAAAAATTAAAAATTAATACACATCATGTATTTACCAGATATGCCACTGCTGGACACTGAGGCTCTTAGCTTTTTTATAGGAATTCACTAATGCAGTGTATTACTAAAGCCAGGAAGGTACAAATCATTTGGATCTCTTCCTTCTCTTTTGTCCTCTTTCCTATGATCCAGTAAATTATCAAATTATCAAGCAGTATTGGTTTCACCTTTTGGAAATCTCTTCAATGTGTTCACTCATCCACATTGCCACTGCTATGTTCACTCATCCACATTGCCACTGCTTTCCTGATCTCTTAACTAGACTATTGCAATTGACTCCTACTCCCAATGAATTATTTCACTATCTTCAGAGAGCCCTTTGGACTAGAAAATCAGTTTATTTTGGTCTTCTGCTTAAAATTTCCTCATAGTTACAAGGTGCCCATGTGACAATGTTTATATTGCTTTGCATTACTAAAAATCTTGCTACTGGTATTATTTCAATTCTTACATTTATCTTCCATATAGTCCAGTTTTTCAAAATTACTGGCTATTTCTCCAAATAGTCTAAGTTTGGCATACCTTCGTGTCTCTTCCTAGAGCAACTTAATTCATTTTGAATTCTTGAAATCTGCTGGTCATCCTTAAATTTCACATACTGTTTGGCTTTACCATTAAGTCTTTACTGACTACCAAGCAACATTAGATATTTCCTATTATTTTATTTCCTCTATTCCTTGTACTAACTTGCATTACTCTTCTTCTCACTAAATTGTAACTCCTTTAGGGCAAGGATCATATCCGTATGTCTTCATAGTCCAAATGCCTAACTAATTGGCACATGTTAGGCAGGCACTTAACTACAATCTCAAAGGAAATAGAGACCAAGCAGACACATCCTTTGCCTTGTAAGAGACTTAGTTAGGTCTCATCAGCAAGTAGAACTGGATGCAAGGGACAAATAGCCAAGCATCCCTACTTTGTCAGGAAATGTAATTCTAGAGAACCAACAATGAGGGAGAAAGCTTGTGAAACAGGGCAGGCAGGAAAGCCAATATGACTGGTACATTATTGAGCTGGTTACTACAACTGATCGCTCTTTTGTATAGAGTTGTCACTTGAAAGACCACACTACATTTTAACTCAGTCTATTCCAAGGGCAAAAGAGAGAAGAATGTGTTTACTGCTTTCATCTCTCACTGGACAAAGGTGGTCCCCATGGAACATTAATCTCATCCACTTCAAAGTTTGGTACTGAACAGGTTATGTGGCACTTAATAGTTCAAAACAACACTAAATCCTGAGGCAGGAGGAAAGGGGCATGTCACACAGGTATGAAACAAAAAGTTGTTATATTGTTACTGGAACAAAGCAAATGATCAAGGGGCCAAAGAAAGCTATGACAGAGACTATCTGAAGCAGTACACAAGAGTTCTCTGACACAGACCATCTTTTAACCTCTTTGGTTCACTTTTGCTCTTTCATTATGCTAAGCTTCCATTCTATAATGGTGACCTCCATTTTTAAGAGAAAGACATAATTCTTTTTTTCCCCAAGGAAGGTGGCATAAGTTAAAAAAAAAGTTGACTAGCCATAGCCTCTGAGCAGTTTTAACGCAAGTGAATCAAGCTATACTCCCTGCTGTTACAGTTGGGCTTGAGGACACCTTGAGTTTAATAATCTTTCTCCCCTTCTCTCCTCTCCAAGCAGATTGACTTTACCTTCACTTGCACTTTGTCCTTTGGTCTAGTAGCTTGCATAATGGAATAATCAAAACCACATCTCTGAGGGGTCCAAGTCTTTATTGCCTTGTTTTTATTGGGGTAGTTGCTGCAATAATTCTCTGTTGTTATCACTAGGCAGAGAAACATCATCACATCTTTCCAGCAAATTTTTTTTTTTTTTTTTTTTAAGTTGGAGTCTCACTCAATCGCCCAGACTGGAATACAGTGGCCGCTCCCGGCCACCACAACCTCAACCTGCTGGGCTCCAGCGATCCTTCTGCCTCAGCCTTCCAAGTAGCTGGAAGTACAGGTGCATGCTACCACGCCCGGCTAATTTTTTTGATTTGTTGTAGAGATGAGGTCTTGCCTGCCCAGGAGGGTCTCGAACCCACGGGCTCAGGCAATCCACTCACCGCAGCGTCCCAAAGACACTAGATTACAGGCTGAGCCACCGAGCCCGGCTGTCCAGCAAATTTTAGATTTAAATATATGCCCACTTATCACATTTGTTGGCAGAAATTTTATATCATATTTTGGCATTCAAGGTTGATTACTGCATGAGTATATTACCTACTTCCCTTGACTGTTGATCCACTGTTATGAAGAGCCCAAAGTGGCCACATGGTCATAGCAGATCCAAGTTCATTAGAATATTATTCTACTCTAATCAAAATTGTTTCTTTTTTTGCAATGAGAAACTTAAACTCAGGAGAAGCCAAGTGTATAAGAATAGCAAATAAAGTCACGAAAGTAGGTCTCTGGAATAATAGTGAAAGGCCATTGCTAGCTCCTGAGATTTCCAGATCTATACATGTTGGCCTTGGTTTAGCAAAAGAGATTGCTTAATCTTATAGGAATATCCTGTAAGAGGCTATGCAAATTACTGAGTCTCAGAAAAGTCTAACTGAGAAAAGACGGGAGAAAATTTTCTCTACTGTTTCCCATACTGGAGCACGTGTGAGGATGTCAAACAGATCCTCTGTCATGTCGTACTTTGGTGTAAACAGGAAGACTCAGGGTTGGAGGTGATGTGCCTCATTTGAGCATGAGGTTAAGCACAACTGGATGTTTTCGTGTGAAGTCAGTCACAGAGTAGGTGAAGTAAAACAAATTTCCAATAGCATCAGAAATTATGCCTATGAGGTGCCGGCCCAGGCTGGAGTGCTGTGGCACAATCACGGTTCAACACAGCCTCAACCTCCAGATCTCAGGAGATCCTTCCACCTCAGCCTCCTGAGTATCTAAGACTACAGGTGTGTACCACCATACTTGGCTAAATTTTTAAATTTTTTTGTAGAGATGTGGTCTCACTATGCTGCCTAGACTGGTCTCAAACTCCTGGGATAAAGTAATTCTCTTGCTTCCATCTCCCATGGTGTTGGGATTACAGGTGTGAGCCACCATTGCATCCTTTAAAATAAATTACAGTTATGCAGAATTTATCTTTGCACTGTTCTAATATGCATATGTTTTCATTATTAAGACTCGTAGTTTACTTAAATAACACCAATCCCCCAACAACGTGGTTTACGTTTTGTTTTCCATAATATATTAACTATGACTTTATGCATTTATACATAATGTACAAACTCTGTTCCTGGATTCTCTATTCACTAATCATAATGTAGATAGATGATAGACATACATCATAATCAGTGACAGTCACATCACTTCTTTTAAAGTCTCCCAGTGACTGGGCACTGTACATCTTCAAACGTAGACAACAAAGTGTGCAGTAGAGTTGCCTCCTTATCTTCCAGTGATAAATTTATATAATTATCTACATGTATAAATAATTTAAATAGAAAACTGGTTAACAAAGTTAAAATCATAGCAAAATAAAAACAAAAAGTGATGTTATGAGAAGTGAAATTAAAATTGTACATAAGTAGACTTATAGAAGAAATTTTAGATTGTAGAAATACTGACATTGCTGCTACCGTAAATATACAGCCAGGGGACTCCAGTAAGATGAACTTGCCAACATAATAAGGAAATA
Organism: Carlito syrichta; assembly: GCF_000164805.1. Lineage (NCBI taxonomy): Eukaryota > Metazoa > Chordata > Mammalia > Primates > Tarsiidae > Carlito > Carlito syrichta. The sequence goes on along the minus strand of NW_007251357.1, from coordinate 225,461 downwards.
TGTAACAAAAATCTTGAAAATGTGCTGGAGAAAGTGATGCTGGCAATAAAAACTTGCACATTAAAGAAAAAATTGGTTATACTTCATGATATTGAGTTAAAAGAATGAAATGTTGGAATCCAAGCAAATTTGGAAAGGTGTATGACAATTTGCCGAGAGTTTTATTCCATTCTGGTTTCCATAATAGAGTATAAAATCTAGGAGACTTATAAAGAACAAAGATATATTTCTCACAGTTCTGAAGAATAAGAAATCCAAGATCAAAGCACTGGCAGATTTGGTGTCTGGTAACGAACTGTTTTACAGATGGTGTCTTCTAGCATAGTGGAAGAGGCAAGGCAGTTCTCAGGAGCCTCTTTATAAGGAACTAACACTACACAGAGAAACCAAAAAAAACAAACAAAACAAAAAAAACTCTGGAATTTATTTATAAAAATTTGTGTATTTATTCTTACGTGTTTAAATTCACACCTTCAAAGTAATCTTTATTTGATGCAAAGCACCAATTAAGACACTTTTTTTCCACTGCTTAGAAATTGTTTTTGAACTTGTCAAATTTGATGCCTTTTAGTGTTTCTGTCATTTTTTTTTTTTTCCACCTCTTCCACAGGAGCAAAACATTTCCCTTTGAGGACTTTTTTTATTCAAGGAAACCAAAAAAAAAAAAAGTTGCTAGAGGTGAGATTAAGTGAATAGCAAGAGTGGGGCACAGAGGTCATGCCACTTTGGTTAGAAACTGCTGAACATTGTTTGTTTTGAACTTAACAGAAAATCTAACTTTCTCAAATCCATGTATTTTCTTGATCTTTTAGTCTTAAGAAATTCTTTAAGCTACAGGCTTCCATGTCTTTACAGGTGTTTGTATTTTAATAAAATAAAAGAAAATGAAAAAAACCCCAAACTGCTCAGCACTCAGTGTGGTTTGGGCAGGTCATTCATGTAAATCATCCACCGTGAAATGGGCAAACACATTGAAAGAACCTCTTTAAAAATTCACTGAAGCTGAATGTAGTCTCTCACAACAATGCTAGCTGGCACTGATGGTGATGGGTTCCTAAAACACTCACTGAGTGGGGAAAGTCTAGAAGCCACCCTCCAAAAGATAATTCCAGATTTTCTGGGTCCCCTTTCATATCCACTAGTCACCTCTCAAAAGGCTCCACTTCCTAATACCCTCACATTGGGGCGATGAGATTTAAACGTATGAATTTTGGAAGGACACAAACATTCAGTTCATAGTACCAAAGCATAAAAAAGATGTTTGCTCTATTTAGAGCAAACTACATAAACTATATCATAAGAAGAAGAAGGCAAGCACTCTTTGAACTACTGAATTTTTTTTTTTACCAAGTCATAAAACACTTTTATTCTCAATGTTTCTACTGCTTTAAATTATAATATACTAGATATTCATTCATTTTATTATCTTTATTTTAGTATTATTTATAAATGACACTAAGAAAGTTTTTAGTGTTTTGACAAAAAACATTTAAATGTCATGAAAACCATAATTTTTTCCATTAACTATTAAGAATATTGTGCTTTGTTTTAGCTTTTGTTGTCTTTTTTTTAGCTTAATTTTTTTTATTTTAAAGATGTGGGGTACAATTCAGGGTTAAGTATACAAATGTTCATAATGCAGGTGCCCTTGTTGATGAGGTGTGCCTCCCCTTCCCCAGGCAGACTCTCACTACTGCCAATCCCGCTTCCCTGCCCCCCTCCCAGCTGTTTCCCGCTACTTCCAATCCTTTTCTTTTTTTTTTTTTGAGTTGGAGTTTCACTCCGTCGCCCAGACTGGAGTGCAGTGGCCGCTCCTGGCCACCGCATCCTCGATCCACTGGGCTCCAGTGATCCTTCCACCTCAGCCTTCTGAGTAGCTGGAATTACAGGTGCGCGCTACCATGCCCTGCTGATTTTTTTTGGGCAACTTGGCGAGACCCCATCTCTACAATAAACCAATCCTTTTCTTATAGTATCATGATAATTGTTCAAGGTCCGCTTGTGAATGAGAACAGGTGATACTCAGTTCTTTGTTTCTGTGAAAGATCACTCAATATTATAGACTCTAAGTCCATCCAGGTTGGTGTGAAGTTCATGATTTTGTTATTTATGGCCGCATAATATTCCCTCGTGTATATGTACCACATTTTTTAATCCAGTCCTCTTTGTAAATTTTATAGTCCTACAGTATTGTGCAAAATGAAATTTGTCTCATTGTATATATATGTGTATGCACATACGCATATGTAGATACATATTTGGCTATACAAATGGATGCATAGCCGAGAAAGAGAAGGCAGTAAGGAATAGAGTCTTAAAAGCAGGACTATTGCTCACCACTGATCGAATGAATGAGGAGAATCATCATGGTTGTTACAGCTGAGCCACATGTGCATTGTTCTGATATATGATGGAGTATGGTGAGTTCGGAGAATGCTCAGTTGTGCACAAGATGAAAAGTACCCAGAAACAAAAACAGAAAAGGTCATCTGGTACCAGGTCTAATAGGGATTTCTCTGCTTGGTTGAAGATGTTGATCTTTAACCTTTAAATGATAGGAACTTCTGAAGGGTTTTCAACAAATGAGTGACACGATCAGACTTTTATTTTAGGACAATCACTCTGAAGAGTTTGGAGGTTGGATGAGGCAGAAGTTCACAGCTTGGAGGCAGAAAGATCAGACACTGGTTAAATGACTGATGCAGGGTTATAGGTAAGAAACGAGGGCAGATTGAAGTAAGATACATGTAGGTACGAAATTCTCTCACTTTGCTCTTTATCATTGTTCACAAATTGTTGCTTTCTCAAAACCCAATTTTCCCAACATATCTCAGGGATTCTTCACTTAACAGACTGAATAACACTTCCTTATGGACTAAGCACTAGTCACACTGCAGTCTACCAAATATGCCTTGGACATCTGCACAAATGCAGCCTGAGTGTCATCCCTGCTGGGTAGGATGAATACCAGCTTATTTCTCATTTCTACAATCTATGAGTCCTTCCCTTCTCTTCTGTATGGACACTTTGCTGAACAAAGCTTTGTTTTTGATAGCTTGACTAGAAAAAAAGACTTGTTCAAGTAACATGTTTCATTAACAAACAGTGCTCTCTTGTTCCTTTCAAGCTGTCACCTACATTTTAATTTATTGGGCAATGCTAATGAACTCAACATGAGACCTAACGGGTTTCCTTGAACATTGAGAAAATTATAAAACTACCAAGTAAACATAGGATAGTGAAGACAAAGCATGCCAGATTCATATCTTAATGATACCACATGTTACAAAAAGTAACAAAGAAAGGAATGTCACCAAAGTTTGTGTTTTCAGACATATTAACACTTTTGAAAGTTAACTACTCCTGGAACAACATGATTGAAACACGAAATATAAAAAATATTTTCTTCTTTATATTAGAGATGCTAGCATTCCAGGGATCATAATCTTAACTTTTCAGAGTTTTTTAAAATCAGAATTTTCTTCTTGAATCCAGAAGCCAGTCCCCTCTCATAATTGTAAAGTTTTTTGGTCATATTTTTTAGCCTTTGTAGATCTGAATTTTGCTTCCATAGGAAGGGGAAGTAACCTATTATAAGTGGCCATTGCTATTTGTATTCTCAAGGTATATAATTTTCTCCAAGTATGTCCACCAGTCCTTAACCAATGTTTTTGTTTCATTCACATTGACTCTTTATTGTATTATTAGTTCTGTTTTTAGATGAGATTCTGTTCTTTTCCAGAGGACATGTCCTAATTTTTTTTCTCTGTTAAGGCATTTTCTATTATAGTAGCTGGCGGTTTGTGATTTCACCACACACTTGGCAGATATCCCTATCCCTCAAAATGATCACATCAACATTAGCAATGAATATCAGCGATAACAATGTCCCTCTTCAGGCTTTTTCCTAGGCTGATGCATCTGGCCTCCCTGAATGGCATTCATCAGAACTGTGCACCAAGATAATAAAACATCAAAGTCAGCTGTGCTCGCCTTTCTCTCTTTGACCAATTACCTCCTAGACCTTGTTCGAATGGAAGCCAAAACACCCTGAATAAGTTTACTCATCTTTAGAACTTATGAAAATACATGAGAATATGCAAATAAAATTTCAGAGCTTTTTTTTTTGAATGATGGAAAGAGTTACTCTTTCTTCCTATGTAATATCAACATGTGTGCCTTTATTTGTCAGCACTGGAGAACAGAGAATGACAGATATTCAAAGTGACAATGTATAAAGTGTTGAAAGTTCAGGGCACACAATTATACACACAACAATAAAATAGCCTCATGGCCATTAAAGTCCAGAGCTACAGTAAAAATGAATTAAGAGAGCTTTTTGAATCATTATATCAAAGTTATATGATTTTGATGACGAATGACTGTATTTCTCAGTTATTGTAATATAATTATGTAATGAATGATAAGGAAAATAAAAAATAGTAGAATGATACTCATGCAGGAAAGACAATGATTACATTTTTAGTCTCAAGAAACACAGTTTCTTGGAGTTCCACATACAGAGCTGTTAGAAAATTGCAAAACCAGATTGAGAAAAAGTCAGTGTCCCAGAGATTATAAATTTCTGTGGAAAGCAACTGGGGCTCCTAATCAAATCTTAGGCTATGCACTTTGAAAGAACTGACTTTTTACATTGACATGTATATAAAACATACTATGTAGTTGTCATTTTACAGGCATTTTTGCATATTTGTTGGTACATGTATATAGTTAAAAGCATAGATATACACAAAAACTTCTCATATAAGGCTTAGCAAGGCTGGGCTCAGTGGCTCAGTCTGTAATCCCAGCACTTTGGGAGGCTGAGGTGAGTGGATTGCTTAAGCCCGTGGGTTCAAGACCTGCCCAGGCAACTTGGCGAGACTTCATCTCTACAATAAATCAAAAATTAACTGGGCGTGGTAGCGCGTGCCTGTAGTTCCAACTACTTGGAAGGCTGAGGCAGAAGGATTGCTGGAGCCCAGCAAGTCGAGGCTGCACTCCAGTCTGGGCGACAGAGTGAGACTCCAACTCAAAAAAAAAAAGGCTTCGCAGAACTTTAAATAGTTTATGCCAAATACTATAATTTTAACTGATATCCTGCTAATCATGACTCTCTTTTAATTGGCATTTCAGACACTGTACTATATATCTTAATAATTAAAAAATGGATTTTAGGATTACTGCTTGAAGCCAATGAAAGAAAATTGTTAGGTAAGTATAATAGTGTTTAACTAGAATATTTCATTTTTAACAACAGTAGATAACAAAGGGTTAATATTTTTATATTAGTTATATGTCTTATGTTCATTGATATCTGCTTTTCATCTCAATTAATTTTAAAGCTTCTCAAGGGCAGATAATTAAAAAATGTCTTGTATCTGGCTATTGTCTTTCAATGTGGTCTAAGGGCTTATCATAAATGATAAATGTAGCATGAGATCTCATTGGTTGAGATAATTTAGAAACTATTCTGTCTTGGTTGTTACAGCTCAATTCAGCTGTACGTTTAGGGCCATAGCAGATGTGCAAGAGGAAAGTCTACATAGAAGTTGAAGGATCAAGGGCTACTCACGTATTGGCTAAGAAATAATCTTATCAACCATGAGCACGGCACACATTAATAAGTAACTTACTGTATAATTTTGCTAAAAACTTTAATTTTGATGCAAGTGTTTTAAGTGTTTAGACAAGAAAAAAAAATGCTTGGCTCCTAAAGAAAAAGAAAACAAAACAGAAAAATGAAGACCTTTATAAAATACAGCTAATCCTTAAACAACAAAAGGGTTTGCGGTACCACCTTCCTTGTGCGGTCAAAAAAAAAAAATCACAAAAAGTTAGCTTCCCAAAAACATCACTACTAATAGCTTACTGTTGACCAGAAACCTTGCCTATAACTTAGTCTATTGACACATATTTTGAATTTTATATGTTATATATGTATTCTTACAATAGAGTAAGTAGAGAAAAGAAAATGTTATTAGGACAGCCATATGAAATATAAAATATATTTAGTATTCATTAAATAAAAATGGATCATCATAAACATCTTCATCTTTGTCATCTTCATGCTGAGCCGGCTGAGGAAGAGGAGGAAGAAGGGTGCTGTATCAGGTGTGGCAGAGGCAGAAGAAAATCCATATATAAGTGGACTTGTACAGTTAGTACCCATGTAATTCAAAGGTCAAGTGTATATTGAAGAAAATTCTGCCATGTTTTTCCTGGCCAGGAGGAAGAGTGAAGTATTTTTTCCAGAATATCTATTTCCCAACTGGGTAAAATGTTGGAGAAGGCCAGGCACGGAGGCTCACACCAGTAATCCCAGTACTTTGGGAGGCCAGCGCAAGAGGATTGCCTGAACCTGGGAGTTCGAGACTAGCCTGGGCAACTTGACAAGACTATGTCTCCACAATAAAAAAAAAAAAAAATTAGCCAGGCTTGGTGATAAGCACCTGTGGTTCCAGCTGCTTGAAAGGCTGAGGCAAAAGGATCACCTAAGCTCAGCAGGCTGAGGCTGAGGTAGCCATGAGTTTACCACTGCACTCCAGCCTTGATGACAGAAAGACCCTAAATCAGGAAAAAAAAAAATTTAGAGAAATAAGAATTAAAGTATATATTGGTATTTGTAGGATTATTTCCTTCTAGCCATAAAAATATGTGGGCTTAGAGATTTTTTAAAAAAAAGATTAATAAACAAAAAAGTTATCCTTATTTTTTGTTTGAAAAAATACAGAAATAATTTTAAAAATGAACATTTGGAAATAATTTTTAAAAGCCATCGTTATATTCTCATAGATAAAATCACTTGCAATTTGCTTTTCTGTAAGTCTATTCCATCATCTGGAATTTACTAGAAAAAACAAAACAGACAGAGAAACTTGAAGCAGTCATTTGGAAGTTAAGAATGGTCAATGCCCAATACTGAAGTCAAAGGCATTCCTTAAATGTGAAAAGTTAGACTTGTACAGAAAAGCACTCCACTAGAGTTTACTATGGGAATGCTAATAACTGGATAAATCCTGGAAACTTCAGGGGAAAAAAATGTAATTTCTACTTCACAAATCTTGTTACTTTGTTCTTGATCTCTATGTTGACCTTATTGATAAGTTTTATAACTAAAAACTTAGATCCTTTGACCATATCACAGTTCAAGCATCTCCCCATGATTTCATATACTTAAAAAACAGTGTGTATCCTGAGTGGAGCATCCTATGGGCATTTTTCTCACTTATTTTGTGTGCACTGTATAAGTTTTCTCACTTATTCTGTGTGCACTGTATAAGGACTAGAGGCCATCTAAGGGGTACGATTTGAGGTGTATTAGTAATGAGCGCTCTGAAATATATCTTATGTATAGCTCTAATGCCTGAAAATTTACCATCATGTCCTTTAGGTTTCTTCAAGGTAACCCTTTCAGAAAGTATACTACCCTGTTATGCCACTTAATTATTCATTATAACACAGACCTGTATTACGTTGTTTTATCAACTCGCTTCTTTGGTGCATAGTTAGCTGTGAGAAAGAAAGATAGGGTATTTGAGATTATGAAAGATGAGGAAAAGAATATTTTGTGCACGAGAAACTACCTAGTAATTTGGTCTAGGTTAAGATATGTGGTTGTAGTCCCTAGGTCCTGAAGTTTTCCTAAACACAAAGCTGTTTGTAGGAACCTTGGACATTTATAATCCATTTTCCTTTATCTCATTTTCACCTAAGAATCCCTGGAGGCAGTAATAACAATCTCTCCTTTCATTGATGAAAAGTTGAAATTCAGGGAAGATTTTCATGGTCTGCTGAAATGTATGTAGTCAAGAAGTGACATAGCTGAGACTCACCCAGAATCTTCTGATTTCAAATTTCCTGCTCTTTTCACTAGAGTGTAAAAGGTTTCTACTCTAAAATGGCAATATCCTCTCAATTCCACAATTCTAGCAAAGATTGGTTTACATATATGTTAGAGGTTATACAAGTGATTTGTAAAATTAATTATATTTCTCCTTAAGGGGGAATATGTTGGCTGTTAAAATGACTTATGTGAGGTTGCATCATAAACGTGTTTAATGTATTAAAAATCAAGTATATGCATTTGATCAGAAAAAAATAAAGTTATCTAAGATCATAACTTGTCAGACTTCCTTTAGTGATCCTGTCTACAAATGAGAAAATTATTAGACACAGGAATCTCCCTGTCAGTCAATCTCAGTTTCCACCTGCCACTTCTAATGTATCTCACCACAATGAGTGTGATTCCATTGTTTAAAATATTTTGTCATTTGAGATTTTTACCTTAGGCACTGTCTGTAGAAATTAAGCCCTTGTAACTCAGCTTTACTATGTTCTATTTGATTTTCTTTAACAATATTTTTGAGTGTGCCTGATTAATATTAGGTCTATATAATGTTAAGCAAATAAACAAAATCTGAGATATAGAAAAAATAACAATATTGACTGTAATATTTTTCAGTTCTCTTGATGTGCAAATTTGAGTATGAATTTCTAAGTTGAGAAGGAGGCAAGATTCCAGTGTGCAAAATTTTCTAGGGCGTATCAAGGTCCTATTGTATTTGGCAACACATTTTGAAATATATAAACATATATACATATATATACACACACACACACACACACACACACACACATATGTTAGAGGTTATGCAAATGATATGTAAGATTAATTATATTTCTCCTATATGTATATATGTTTATATATTTCAAAATATATATACTTACATACACAAATATATACTTATACATGGAATGCCAAAAAAGTATACATATTTTAAGGCATGTTATCTATGCATTGCTTTTCAAAGTTGAATTGAATTATAGTAGTAATGTGTAGTACGACATTTGTTCAACTGTGCTTCCACCATTTTTTTGACAGTCCTGTCTGTTACATGGTGATGCTAGCATTCATTTGATGAAAGCCATCTTTTGAGTGAACATTGTACTTAAAATGTGTATACATTTTTTGGCACCCCTGTATAGAAAATATTTATATATGAAATGTATATCACTTAGTATTCTTATGATGAAAATATAGAATCTCATGTTAGCAAGGAGAATAGGAAACTTTCAGATGGTTGAATGAAGAGAGGAAGAAAAGTCAAGAGACACGTCTAAATGTTTTCATGGTGTCGACTGACTCAGGACTATATAGCTACCTGAAAAGAGACTTTAGTTGGAAAATACTTTCTTTTTTCTTTTTTTTGAGTTGGAGTCTCACTCTGTCGCCCAGACTGAAGTGCAGTGGCCACTCCCGACCACCGCGACCTGCTGGGCTCCAGTGAGCCTTCCACCTCAGCCTTCTGAGTAGCTGGAACTACAGGTGTGCGCTACCACGCCCGGCTAATTTTTTGATTTATTGTGGAGATGAGGTCTCACCAAGTTGCCCAGGCGGGTCTCGAACCCGCGGACTCAGGCAATTCACTCACCTCAGCCTCCCAAGGCACGGGATTACAGGCTGAGCCACCAAGCCTGGCTGGAAAATGTTTTCTAGATTCTGGTAAAACTAGGCAAAAAGACACCACGTGGAAGGGTTGAAGAGAGATTGAACATGTGCAGAAGGGATTTGGATCCCCTGCCATTCCCACAGACCACCCAATCCCAACCAGAAAGGAGTCTGTGCCTGTTAAGTGGAGAGCTAACTGAACTGCTAGCTTTTCTACAGCATAACCTATAATCTCAGGGTGGACAAAATTCTGATAGGTTTGACACCAATAAAGAATGACTTCTGAAGGAAAAAGTGTTTATACCCAAGAAAGGGGACGCTGAGTTTTGCCTGGACCTTATATTTTCTCTTTTGAAGCCATTTGCTTCATTAACCTTCAGATCCTCATGAAGGAATTTCTTGTTGGTGAAATAGCCTAACAAGAATGAGCATCTTGGCCTTTCATTTGGAAAGACTAAGCACATGCCATTGACCATTCCTGGCTGTTCTGAGAAGCAGTGTACACATTTTGGCTAGGCCGGTCTGCTGAACTAGTATGGATGATATAAAGCACACATGAATAATCACAGGAATTTATTTCAAGAAATTTTACCAATGTAACACTGGCTTATATTTGTATTTTGAAAATGAAAGTTACTGTGAGATATTTCCAGTTTAGGCAATTACTGTGGACAGAACAGAATCAAATGGATAATTTCAGGCATCCCTAGAAACCAACTAATTTAAAACTAGCCTTCAGACCCACCACTATCATATCTCCATTCAAAGGCTGTATTCTTTCATTGTGGGAGAGATAATAACTATAGGCCAGTGGGATCAGTGTGCCTAGGCAGAGAAGGAAGAAAAATATATACACAAGATCAGCCATGAAATATCACCTTTCAAAAAGAAACTCATTCATCTCTATACAAAGAAAATAATGAAACAGTTGTAAGATTATGAAACTCATGCAGACATCATTCTAAGTCACATAATAATTCATTGTTTAATATGACCATATCTCTTCCTTTAATTGCACCACAATCAAAAGGATAGCTTGATAGTGTGTCTGCAACTGTGTTCAGAATCAGAAACTTAATTAAGTCTTATAATTATTGGAGTGGGGGAGAATATTTCAAGCACTGAATTCCGGGGGGAAAAATAAATTTCTGAGGAAAAGGTAGAGAAAAATGTATCTGGATAAAGACAAGATGATTCTCACCTGTTCTCAAACATGAATGCATGCTCAAATACACACCCACCACACACTCATGCACACATAATTTTTTCTTTCGTTGGGCTTCATACCTTCCCCTCAGCTTGAAAACAGAAAAACATTTGGGTGGCCATCGATATGAAATAATGGATAGCACCTTTAAATATGGCTCACAATCATCGAGATATCAGATAAATACTCTATGCACTCATGGGAAACTATTTCTGATGTTCATCTAGAAAGATCTCATGATGCTTGTTCATTAGGGTTGTTCTCTCTTCCTTACACTGCCAGGATTGGTTGTGTATGTGACAAAGTGGGAGGTACATACCTGTATCCTGTGACGTAGTCATGCCTTCTTTATTTTGGTTACCATTTACCTGGAATATCTTTTTCATTCCCTTAGCTTTCAGTCTATGTAAGTCTTTAAAGAGGAAATGAGTCTCCTGCAGGCAGCATATTGAGAGATTTTGTTTTTCCTATGCCTTTTAATTATTAAATAATTTTATTTACATTGAAAGTAAATGTAGAATTGATAGGCAAGAAGTTAGTATTGCCATTTTGTTAATTATTTCGCATTCTTCTCTTGCTGTCCTCCTTTGTAATTTGATAGTACTTTTGTAATAATATGACTTGATTCCTATTTCTTTTCTTTGGCATATTTACTATAAGTTTTTTTTTTTTCCTTTTTTTGAGTTGGAGTCTCACTCTGTTGCCCAGACTGGAGTGCAGTGGCACGCTCCTGTCCACCACAGCCTCGCCCTGCTGGGCTCCAGCGATTCTTCCGCCTCAGCCTTTCACGTAGCCGAAACTACAGGCGCACGCTACCACGCCCAGCTAATATTTTTTTATTTATTGTAGAGATGAGTTCTCGCCAAGTTGCCCACGTGGGTCTCTAACCCGCGGACTCCCAAAGCGTGGGATTACAGGCTGAGTCACCGAGCCCAGCCTTTTTTTTCTTTATGGTTACCATGAGGCTTACATAAAACATCTTTAATAGTCTATTTTAAATTGTTAACACTTTACCTTCAACAGCATACAAAACTCTACCTTTTACCTTCTCCTCTACCCTCTTTTGTTATTGATATCACAATTCACATATTTTATATGTCATTTATTTATTAGTAAGTTATAACTATAGTTATTGCAATACTTTTGTCTTTTAATTATTATGTTGATACTGAAGGTTATTTATGTATCACTACTACAATATTAAAGTATCCCCAATTTTACTATATTATTATCTTAGCAGTGAGGTTGAGACTTCCATTTGTTTTCATGTTGTTAGTTAACATCCCTTTGTTTCAGTTTGAAGAACTTATTTTAGCATTTCTTGTAAGATAGGACTGGTGTCAGGTTTCATATGTCTAGATGTTCATTTCCTTCTCCAGATTTGGCAAATTTTCCGTTATTATTTATTTAAATAAGCTTCCTATCCCTTTCTCTTTCTCTGCTGCTTCTGAAACTCTCCTAATGCATGTATTGTTCCATTTGATGGTATCCCATAATTCCACTAGGCTTTCTTCATTCATTTTCATCCTTTTTTCATTTTGTTCTTCCGACTGTGTAACTTCAAATGATAAGTCTCTGAGTTCAGTGACTCTTTCTTCTGTGTGATTGAGTCTGCTGTCAAAGTTCTCTGAAATTTTTCAGTACAAAGTGTTCTTTAGCACCAAAATTTCTGTTTGCTTCTTTTTAATATTTCTATCTCTTTGTTGATCTTTTCACTTTGTGTATTGTTTTTCCGATATCATGTAGTATTCTATCTGTGTTCTCTTGTAGCTCACTGATGTTCTCTAAGACAATTATTTTACATTCTTTTCCAAGCAGTTCATAGGTATCCATTTCTTTAGTGTCTGTCACTGGTGTTTGATCCTGTTCCTTTGGTAGTATCATGCTTCAATGATTATTTGTGATCCATATGGCATTATGTTGATTTTTTTGTATCTGAAGAAATAGACACATATTCTACTCTTTATAAGTGGGATTTAGCGGGGAAAGTCCTTCACCAGTTGGCTCATCCAGATATACTTGGCAGATCTAGACTCACCCTACACTTCCATTACTGTTGCTGCTGCCATCATGTCCCTCATTCATTCAGATATGTCCAAGCCTAGTCCAGCATGAGGGTGGGGCATCCGTCTCTCTATGCTCCTGAAGTTTTCTCTCTGGATCAGCAATGGTCAATCCCAGAGGGGTGCGGAGATTGCCTCTGGGTCCCACGTTGGAGGCTGAACAGGGCCCGGCTGGACAATGCAGGTCTCTGCCCAGTCCTGGGACAGAGAAAATGGTGGCAGTCAGTCGATGTCTCCTCACCTGCAGCCAAGGCTCAACTCCAGATTTCCTCACAGTGCCCTCTCCATGGTTCCCTCTGCCAGTGCCCAATCTGCTGCCACGGGTAGTGGCATGGACCAGGTGGCAGGCACTGAGGAGCAGTTGACCTCTGCTACCTCCTCTTGAAAGACCCCTGAGAATGACTGATGATTCTGCATGCTGGGGGCTCTGATCTCAGGAAAATGGTGGGTTGCAGCTGCCTCTGGAGGGGAGCCTTGGCTTTCACTCACCAAGCTGCACTCACCCACTCATGCAGACTATCTTATGGACACTTGACCTTGTAGAGACTTTCACGCTCCCACCGGTTCTGTCACCACCTTGCCCATCCCCAGAAGATAGAGTTTTAAAGGGAACTGGCAAACAGGGATAGGGGCTATTGATTGGTTGATGATGTCATGGAGGGGGGTTGTCAAGGCTGTCTTCCTGGCAGTCACTGGACTGGTAGAGGACTTCTTGGTGCTTTGGACCTGGGTAGGCATTTGAATCCACCAGAGTAAAAAGTCTGAAAAACATCTCAAGTATCATTCTTAGGTTTTATAGTACATTCTATCTATAAAACAAGTCTCATGACCATAAGGTACCCAGCTGAGGCATTATGGAGGCAGTCCAGGAGGAAGGAGTGGAGGAAGATAGGGTCTCTGGAGATTGAAGATGCTTTGTGTTTCATTGCTTTTTCCTTCAACAGGGTCTTTATTGTCAAACTGTTTTAGGTCCAGTTTTAGCCTTCCCTCTCTCCCAGGAGTAGGATATGAAGGTAATTTTATATAGGAGTTTCAGTAGTGTAAAACTGTTTTTCTACTCTCTTTCATACATCATTTCATATTTCTGTGCTATACTGGATGCTGTATTCTCTCACCTGAATTTTTTGGCTCTTGTGAAGGTATTTTTTTGCATAAATTGTTTAAATTGATGCATCTGCAAAGAGACAAGCACTGAAAAACCTTTTCTGCCATCTTGTTGACATCACCCTCCAGAATCTCTAATTATTTAGAGTCATTTTTTTCCTCTAGGTACAGAGGGAAAAACTCTGATAAATGAATATTTTCTATGTTAATGTGAATTTCCATTACAAACGGGTAACTTCTATTCTGTTTTCAGAGTTCAATTGAACCTACACTTTCTTCTTTTTTTTTTTTTTGAGTTGGAGTCTCACTCTGTCACCCAGACTGGAGGGCAGTGGCATACCTCTTGGCCACCACAGCCTCAACCTGCTGGGCTCTGGTGATCCTTCTGCCTCAGTCTCCCAAGTAGCTGGAACTACAGGCATGCGCTACCATGCCCAACCAAGTTTTGATTTATTGCAGAGACGAGCTCCCGTCAAGTTGCTGGGGCTGGTCTCGAACCCGCGGGCTCAGGCAGTCCACTTGTCTTGACCTCCCAAAGTGCTGGGATTAAAGGCTGAGTCACCGAGCCTGGCCAAACCTATACTTTCTTAAGATAATCAACTCAAACTTTAGGCCAAAAAGGCATATTTTGGAGTGGCATATTCTGGTCTTTCGTAATTTATATACCCAACATTGTTAATTAACACTTAGGTGGCATTCTTTTTTTTCCCTTCTATGCATGACAGTGGTAGATTTCTAAGAAGTGAAATATTTACACACGTCTTTAGTTCTTGCCTAAAAATATAGTTTAATATTTAGAATCTCTTAAGTCAAAGCTTACAAATATTCTCAAGATTTTGATACAATATAGTAGCATTCCATTTTGAAAATACAAATACATCTAATACTAGCTCCACTCATTAAAAAAAAGCTGTTCTCTAGCCGGGCGTGGTAGCGTGCACCTGTAGTTCTAGATACTTGGAAGGCTGAAGCGGAATGATCTCCGGAGCCCAGCAGGTCGAGGCTGCAGTGGCCGGGAGTGTGCCACTGCACTCCAGTCTGGGTGACAGAGTTGACACTCCAACTCAAAAAACAAACAAACGAACAAAAAACAAAACAAATAAACAAAGAAAACTGTTCTCAATAATCTATCACTATTTCAAAGCACTACTGTTCCTTTATGAATAGGATGATATGTGCAAGACTCCATTCTATGCCTTTGTGCCCTGTTGCATTGTTTCTTTTTGAGTTTCTTGTTTTGAAAAACTTGAGGATCATTTGAAATGGACAGGGATAAAACAAGAGAGAAGAGAGAGAAATAAATGCAAAAGAGGAAAGCCAATGACCAAGAAAACAATCCTTCATCCTTTCAGTTCTGAAATCAAAGTGATCCCAATGTCTAAAAGTAAGCGATACAGTGGGGCATGAAATATTGCAGGAAATCTGGTCAATCAGAGCAATTGCAATTATATCTGCCATCACTATCAGAAAGATATAATTTTTACTGATAGAGGGAAATCAGGATAGAAAGATGCAATGATTGTTCAGGAATTTCTTAGTGCCCTCTGTGTGTCAACTGAAGTTCCTTCTTTTTGAGAAGGGTAAGCTTTCTTTGAAGCTCAACTAGACCATGACTCCAGAGTAACATTTAAACAGCTGACACAGTGCCTTGAGTCACAAGCGAAGACAAATTTATCAATTTTTCCAGCCATGCCATTCTCAGGAAGCATTTGCTTTTTTAATTGCTCAGCTAGGGTTCATTGGACATAATTGAACAGCCTACCTGATTAGAGGGCACAGGCTGAGAAACGCAGGAGCCAGCTGTCATGAGGCTCCTACACTTTGAGTGGGCTCCTCCTGCCTGCTTTCCCCTGCTGCGGTGAATGAAACTGAACCACTCACTCTGGCTACTTTGACTGAGGAGGAGACCAAAAAGTTCCTTTAACTTAGCCAGCTAGCCAGCAGCAGGAAAATAGCCTACCAAGATCTTCTCTTTCACAACCAGATGTTAACTGAAAGCCTCAAATTTCAGGAATTTCATTAAATGTGCGAATCACACCTTCTTCTCATCACCTGCAAAGAGCTGTGGCCTCCCTGAGGGAGAAAATCAGCTCCACTTGCTGAGTAACTCTTTCCTGACTCCCTGCTGACATCTTTGAATAGGAATAATGGCAAGGAAAGAGATCCCCTTTCTAATCCTGGGAGGCCTTGGGACAGGAAGCATTCACATGGAAGGAAAGATAACATTTTCTGTGAGCATTTGTCTTTGCCATTGCTACAGTTAAGCTTCCAGCAACTGAAGTTCATCAACTTCTGAAATACAAACATCTTGCAATGCAAACAGCTGCTCCAGCTTGATTTCGCAGACAGTTTTCAAAACATTATAGCCAGAAACATCTTCTTAGCCTACTCACAGATTTTCATTTGTAACTCTTACATTTGCTAAAGCAAATCTCTTGTAATTATCCATAATTTCTCCCACTCTTTATATCATAAAATGATAGAATTTTAGAGATGGTAGGAACAAAGTTTTTTGGTCTTATTTTCATGGAATTTATTTATGATAGCAATAATAAAAGTATAACTTTATGGGATATAAAATGCCAAAAAATAAGACTAATCAAGCATATGCTATATTTGACTTAATGAATTACTTCTTGTAACCTTTATACTGTGTGTAGAGAGGAAAGGGATAAGTTTCCCCTTTGTCTTCTGAAGCTCTGCTGAAAAATCAACGCAAAAGGCAGATTTGTTGGAGAAAGGCATATTCATTTATTAATGTGTATATGGGGAAAATCACAGAATAATCACCCACTTTGATAACTTTTTTACCCAATTTTAATAACCCAGTGGGGCTCAGAGCTTATATACCATCCTGGCAAAAGAGATTATGGAAGAGGAGAGAAAAGGAATTCTGTTGAGGGTCAATACATCATTGCTAGGGAGAATTGATGGATTAGGGGAATTTGTAAATAGGTCTTTTGGAATTTGAATTATCTGGAGAGAGAGATATTATCTGGAGAGAGAGATATTATTGAAAAGAGTCTTTTCAAATGTGGTTATATTCCTGCTCTTTTCTGCTACAAATAATAAGAAATATAGAAAAGGCACAAAAAATAAAACCAAAAACAAAAAAACAAGTGTTCTGCCTGGAGGGGCCCTGTGGGCAAATAAAGAAACTTCAGAGAACAACTTTATTCTGTGCATTGGGAGAAACAGGAAAGGTAAAGGAAGAGACATGACAGGAAGGGGAGTCCCGGAGGTCAGAGGGACCTTCAGTTTAGCATGTCAAAGTGACATATTTTGGCAAACTGGTTTCTAAGTCCCAACACCTGCAACTTTTTATGGCAACCATAAAGGCAGTGGAAGCTGAAGGCCACAAAGGGAGACCATTCTAGTCACTGCTTGAGGGTCAGGTTGGTGATAGCACTACTTTTCTACAAGTGGGATATATTTTTGCATTTAAAAACACTATGGCATTTTGCTTTAATACTATAGGTATGTAGTTAATGTGATATATATACAAATTTATATATAATATAAAATATATCATATATAATGTGTGTATGTATCTATGCATAATATATATACACATAAAAGTAACAAAAAAATTTTAATCCCACATGAATCAATTCTGTTTCTCTGGGTTAATATTACCCATTTTGAGCATGCATGATCTAAAGGATTTATGATCACAAGAAACATGTCTCAGGATGTTTTTCACCTCTAACCACATTTTTTTTTTCTCAAAAAGACAACAAAAAATCCCAAACCTTAGCCTTCACAACCTGAAGCCTCTTGACTAAGTTGAGTTCCACATCACCAACTGGTAAATTATCCTACAAATGTTTGGCACTAGGACAAATATGTCGTGAAACTATCTGCATTTTAATTATAATTCCATTTTCTTGCCTTCTGAGGTCAATACTATTCATAGCTACCATTCAAATGGAATGCTTTTAGAGACATATATTAACAAAAAGATAGCATATTATTGTTTGCCATCATGAAAGGGCAATGATACTATATAAACTCTACAAAGGCAAACTTTCTTCCAGCTTGTCAACTTCAAATTTAATTATTGACATTTTCTAAATATGTAGGCACATATCACAAAACCAGCTTCCAACATAGAATGTCTTTTTCTCATTAAGTACGGCAAAAAATTCAGCTGGAGCATCACATCTCTGGATCGTGGGATCATTGTCACTGGGTTAAAGAAAGAGTTGGATGGAAAGTTACCTGAGACTGAAGGAAAAGAGAAAAGATAAAAGACCCTAGCACTTTGGTTAGAGGCCTAGGCAAGGAAAGAGTGGTCAAAAGGCAGTTGTGAAAGACTGACTTAAAGAACCACTTTTATTAAAGATAAAATCAAACTTTCTCAGATCTTTGGAAAATGATACTATTCCATTGGTTGATACATTTTCTCTTCTATTGCATGAAGGGAAAATTGTTTACAAAACAGGCTGAGGATGGGCTGTAAAGTAATTATCAATGGCTACCTCTGAGAAACTGGTTCTGTCCTTGGTTTGTGATCAGAGGGTAAATTAAAGTGAACTGCTAGAAAACATGGCAAAGCTAAGAAATGTTAAAATGGCTGTACATTGGGTATATTGACTCCATCTTATGTCCTTTCAAAATCTAAATATTTTCTTTTTTTCATCCATGAAGGAATGAAATGTTCAAACAGGAAAGAATAAGAGAGAAACAGAAAATAGTCTGTTGAGAACATATGCTAGGTGGACAAAAAAATCAGTATATAATTCCCAGTGAAGAATCCCATGATGTTGCTTGTTCCTCCTTTGATGCCTTAATTCAAAAAATGTTCACTACTAGGCATTCCATAAGATTGAATTTAAGCTATTATAGATTTTGTTTCTTCTAATCTAGTCTTCTGCAATGCTTATATATACTTACAAGTTTTTATCTCTACTGCATTAGAGGCTTCCTCTGTCTTTCCACCTCCTGGCCTCCATACATACTGCTAAGGCACTTTTATAATTAGTTCAGATGGCTGTGAAAAAGGTATATGCAGGAACATATAATAACCTTCCATAGGCCTACATTCGGTAGTACAGCATTATTTCTCTAATCCTGTTAATCTAAGTTTGGAATGAGAAAGGAAGCAGGGAAGATGAAGCTGACTTTTAAACTGGGAATCATGTCTTTCTCAGAGAGACTCAAGCCCTCTAGCTCATAATTTTTTTACCATTTGAGGTACAAGGAAGGTCACTTTTATTTTTTCCACTTAATTACTTATACCCTACTCCTTTAGTAATAATAGACTATTCAGTGCCTGCTTCTTAACAACTTCCACCATCATCAAATAATCCAAGAACCTCAAAAGGTTTCCTTACAGTACAGTATGTAGGGGAAGAAGTTATCCTCAACTCTTTTAGGGTTCCTGACTGGATCTAAAAATAAAACTGGCAAGGACAGATTAAAAGGAAAAAAGCATACAAATACTTGACATGAGAACCTTCATAAAATAAAAATAAAGACCCAAATAAACTGGGAAATGTATGTTTATTGTATGCTAAGTCTGAGGAAGTAGTCAATAGTTGTAAAGGAATGTGACCCAACAAAAAGGGGTATATTCTAAGTAGTAAATGAAAGGGGCAATGGAATGGGGAAAACTCAGCAAGGACTGTCCAGATTTTTGTCTGTGTCTTTGTGTCTTCAGAGATAAAGCATTCCTTCCCCCTGGGTATAGGAAAGACTCTTTTTGGAATAAGGATCTTGCGATGACCTACTTCAAGAGATGGTCAGTTAGGTTTTATGGCCTACTTCAAGGAAGAAAGGGCAAAAGAAATTCTAGTTTCTATGGCTTGCTTCAAAGAAGAAAGAGTTAAAAAGAATTTCAGTTTCTAGCCGGGCTTGGTGGCTCAGCCTGTAATCCCGCGCCTTTGGGAGGCTGAGGTGAGTGGATTGCCTGAGCCCACGGGTTCGAGACCTCATCTCTACAATAAATCAAAAAATCGGCCAGGTGTGGTAGCACATGCCTGTAATTCCAGCTACTTGGAAGGCTGAGCAGCGGAAGGATCGCCGGAGCCCAGCAGGTGGAGGCTGCGGTCCCGGGAGCGGCCACTGCATTCCAGTCTGGGCGACAGAGTGAGACTCCAACTCAAAAAAAAAAAAAGAATTTCAGTTTCTATGGCTCACTTCAGGAGAAAGGGAGATGGGAGAAGTTCAGAAAAACCATTTTGCTTCTATGGTTTTCTCAAATTATTTCAGCTTAAAATCCTCAGTATGTCAAAGTGTCATAATTAGGGGTAAAGTGCTCTCAGTCTTGACAAGTACAGTATTTCTGATTTTGTGAATGGGAGTCTGGTCAGCTTTAGTTTGGAGCCTTCCCTGATGATCTTAATAAAAATATCTGCCTTGAAGAGTGAAACCATTTACTCTAACAAAATTTACTATTTACATTATGAATTGGCAAGCTATAGCTTGTAGGCCAATTTGACCTGTGGCCTGTTTTTATACGACTCCTGAACAGATTAAAAAAAAAAAATTTAAGTGTTGTAAATAAAAGGAATTACAAAAACAAAAAAGAATATGTGACAGAATCCTCATTTGGCCCTAACACCTAAAATATTTGTTATCTGATCCTTCACACAAAAAAATTTCCACCCACTGCTCCCTATTAACAGGACTTTATCATTCCATTGTCATCATTAGCATAGCTTTGATGAGTCTCCAAGAGACTCTGGCCCAGGAAAATAAGTTGCATATAACTTTATTATTTTATTAGTTCATCACAAGAACTTCCAGAAATACTAATCAGCTCTTTAAAGAGAATTAACAGGCAATTTACATCCCAAGACTTTTGAACCTCTTACCTCAAAATCTTCCTCTGCCTGTGTTCTCAAATCCTAAACTATGATATCTACATCATAATCCTTAACCAATACTAATCACTCCCTTCACCTCCCCACCCCCATAGAAAGACATGCTGTAAACCAAACTTTAAAATCTCAATAGATTAAATCTTATCCTTTCTCCTCCAAGACTATCAGAGTCTGTTGAAGTAGTGGTCTCTCAATGTGATAGACAATAAGCTTAGTTTTGTCTTACCAACATGTTGTTCAGATGACATTTTGTGACAAATACAGAAAAAATTATTTTGACTTTTGTTAAAATGGTAAGGAAGGCTATTCAGGACTATTGTGATAGTTGTCAAGACTATTATAATCGGGGAGAAAGATCAGAATCAACTTTGAATATGGCAAAGACAACTAACTGAGAACTTACAGCCAATGGATAGAGTGAGGGAGTCTGTTGATGGAAAATTCCTAAAAGGAGACAACAAGGGTGGGGGAATTCTTTCTAAAGGCAGGCCAGAATGACCAGATATTAAGGATAGAAGATGAGAGATTCAGTCAGGCATCAAGGGTGATAAGATATCAAGAATGGGGAATTTTTTGCTAAATTGACTTAGCAGGATTCTTTCTAAGACTGATCAATGTAGACTCGGCAAGGATGAGGGCCAAGGTAAAAGTTTAGCTGGGAAGAAAGCTCAGAGAAGCCTAAGGCAGCATTCTCTGGGTACCTCTTTTTTCTTTTTGAGTTGGAGTCTCACTGTGTCGCCCAGGCTGGAGTGTAGTAGCATGCTCCTGGCCACCACAGACTCGACTTGAGGGGCTCAGGAGATCCTTCTGCCTCAGCCTTCCAAGTAGCCGTAACTATAGGTGCACCCAGCTAATTTTTTTATTTATTGTAGAGACCACACCCAGTTAATTTTTTGATTTATTGTAGAGACGAGGTTTCACCATGTTGCCCACCCAGGCTGGTCTCCAACCCTCAGGCTCAGACAATCCTCTCACCTCGGCCTCCCAAAGTGCTGGGATTATAGGTTTGAGTCACTGTGCCCGACCCTCTCTGAGTACTGTTTACACAATTATTCTGCTACATCTCATTATAGATTTACTATCTAAAATTATCTTTTGATCCTTAGTTATTTTTTGATTTTTTGCCTCTGCTACCAAAATTTAAGCTTCTTAATTGCAGAGATTATGCCTGTTTTTTTTTTGTTGTTGTTGTTGTTAAATTATTTATTTATTATAGAATTGTAGGATACAAGTGAGGATTTACTACATAAATAGGCTGCCTGCAGGTGAGGTTTGGGCTTCTAAGTGGCCCTCACTCCCTCAGTAGTAGACCAGGTACACTTTGTGTTGTCATGAGCCCCCATGTTTTGTTTGCTGCTATATCCTTAGTGCCTAAGTACTCAAGTTTGCTAAATAGCAACTATTTGTATTTTCTAATCACAAATTTGTATTTTCTATCAAAGTTAGTTTATCATTTCAGGGATGCTGAGTTCAGGGGACCTCCCAGCTTCAACCAGAGAGAGGAATTGACGCCAAGTCTCTTGAATAAAACTTTTCAGTTCTCATGAAAAGCCTGTGTTAGCTGGGCTCGGTGGCTCAGCCTGTAATCCCAGCGCTTTGGGAGGTTGGGGTGAATGGATTGCCTGTGCCCACGGGTTCGAGACCCACCTGGGCAGCTAAACCTCATCTCTACAATAAATCAAAAAATCAGCCGGGCATGGTAGCACGCGCCTGTAATTCCGGCTACTCAGAAGGCTGAGGCGGAAGGATCGCCGGAGCCCAGCAGGTCAAGGCTGCGGTGGCCGGGAGCGGCCACTGCACTCCAGTCTGGGCGACAGAGTGAGACTCCAACTCAAAAAAAAAAAAAAAAGCCTGTGTTATCAGAACAGTTTTTCATTTCTGTTCTCTCCAATTCTCCTTTGACACTCTTGGGCCTTTCCTTCCTGCAGATCTCAATTAGAATCCTCTCAGTAGATAGAAGAGGTCTGGTACAAAATGAAATCTCAGAAGGGAAGAGGTAAGATTGTTTATCTTTTTCCTCCAGGATGTCTTTAAGCGAATTTATCTAGTGACCAGTTTTGCATACTGTATCAGTCTGTTTTTCATTGCTATAAAGGAATATTTGAACCTGGATAATTAATAAAGAAAATACATTTATTGTTTCCTGTTAGAATGCAAGGGAAACAGCCATGACACAAGGTGACAGCAGAATCAAGAGAGAGAAGGGGGGGGGATCCCAGACATTTATTTTAACAACCAGATCTCCTGTGAGCTCATTGCTGTGGGGAGGGCACCAAAGGATTCATGAGGGATCTACCTCCATGTCCCAAACATTTGTCACTAAGCCCAACCTCTAGCATTGAAATTATAATTCAACCTGAGATTTGAAGGGGACAACATCTAAACCATATCACATACAGAGATATAGTTGGAAAAGATGTCTTCTAGGTCACAAAACGTCCTGTTGCTTATTCTCCAGGAAATGAGTGACTATTAAATTAATATTTGCATAACCAAAGGAGGTCATTCAAAGAATACTCTCTAAATAAATATTTGCTCAAGGTGAATTGCTGTGTTTCTCTAAGCCTAGGTGGTGTATCCTGTAATGTGTGACCCATCCAGATCTTCCTTCAGGAATGAATAACTAATTATGGCAGCTGCTGGGTGCCAACCCTCAAGAGTCAGCTCCCTTTGAGCTTGCCTCTGCTAGGAGAGCCAAGGTCATATCCTTTCCTGGGGGATTGATCACATTCATGACTGACCTGTGTGGGAAGAGCAAGCACTGGTGCTCTCACACTGACTTGGAATACCTTTCTTTTCTTTTCTCTTTTTTTGTGCTGGAGTCTCACTCTGTCACCCAGACTGGAGTGCAGTGGCACGCTCCTGGCCACTGCAGCCTCGACCTACTGGGTTCTGGTGATCCTTCCGTCTCAGCCTTCCAAATAGCTTTAACTACAGGCATGCGCTACAACGCCCAGCTAGGAATACTTTTCAAGTGTCTTCCCAGCTTAATATTCTCTATAACATTAACTGTGACTCCTATAAAGACTATATTGCAGTTCAACTTCTCTAACCAATCCTATTTTCCAACCTTTCTTTCTATGGTTGTTAATGCTGAGAGGGCATTTTGCATGGGAACGCAACATGAAGCAACCTAGTAATGACCGCTATATATATTGTTGAAAAACCTATCCCATTATAATGGGAATTAATCTGTGACAAATTATTTATAATTCAAAATTTAAAAATTTCAATAGTGGGCTAAGCACTGGCTAAAGTTCTGTTGCATTAGAATGAAATAAAAAATATAAGTACAAAAGATGGAAATGACTAGAGAGTGGATGAGATTAAGATTTAAATGTATCTGAGAAAGAGAAAGGTAGCTTGCCCTAGATTGTGCATGCAGTGCTGACTGGTGATCCAAATAGTAATTCACATTTGCATTTTCCGTACAATTTCTAAATAATTTTATATACACCAACTTATTTCGACATCCCAATAGGTCCTGAAGGAGGAAGGTTGATAAAAAAATATTTGATTTGTTCTTCCAGTAAATGTGATGGAATGCACTCTTCCTTCAAAGTATAAGAATAAATCTTAGATTTCTCATCTCTAGGAGTTTTGTAAGAATAAAATGAAATACTCTTTGTAAGATATTTAGCATAGTCCTGAAAAGCCTGACCAATGTTAGTGATTATTATCATCATCACCATTATCCTCCTTTACAGCATCCTCCCTGAATTTGGAAGATAAAAGTTTGTAGCCCATGATACGTTTTCTTTTTCTTTCTTTCTTTTTTTTTTTGAGTTGAATTCTCACTTTTGTTGCCCAGGCTGGAGTGCAGTGGCATGCTCACAGCCACTGCAGCCTCGACCTGCAGGGTACAGGTGATCCTTCCACCTCAGTCTTCCAAGTAGCTGGAACTACAGGTGTGTGCTACCACACCTGGCTAATTTTTTGGATTTATTGTAGAGATGAGGTCTTGCCAAGTCGCCCAGGCTGGTCTCGAACCCTTGAACTCAGACAATCTTCTCTCCTCAGCCTCCCAAAATGTTGGGATTACAGGTGTGAGTCACTCCACCCATCTAAATACATTTTCATCAATATTGGAACTACGACTCCAGGAGGATAAAAAATCTACTCAACATAAAAGGGTTAGTAAGTGTCACAGGCAAGTGTGAAACCCAGATCTCCTTACACCCTGTCCAGAACTCGCTCTTAGAAATTTCAAAATGCACTAAACCTCAAATAATCTGGCCCTTTCTAATAGGTACCAAAAAATGAGAAACTGATATGATCTGAGAAGTGATATGATCTGAGTTAAAATGTAAGACAAAATCCATGAGAAATTTTTGTTCCCTGGTTATTGAATACAATCTATTCTACAACAAGGTGAAAAATAAAGACCAGGCATCACACATTCAACAGGGATGTGGTGGTGTAGTGCTGGAGGCCACAGACTCTAAAAGTATAGTTACCACATCTGAGACACTGACGAGATGACTGGAGACAACAGATGAGCTGTAGGCTTTATTGAGGAGTTTGTGTATAGGAAAGGTGGCCCAGTAGCAGCAGGTTGGACAGAAAAAAACTGTTCCTTATAGTAAAAGTCACACAGGTTATATAGCATTTTGCATAGGGCAGAGTACAGGGTTAAACACGAAGAAATGTGGGTTTTGTAGTGCCCAGGCATAGTTTGAGAAGGGGCTTATACTTAAATTGCATGTACACAAACTAGATATGATTTGTCTCCACGAGTGAGAATTTTAGTATTACAATGAACTAAGGGTAACCAAAGGTTATGGGTATTGATCCAGGCAAGCCCGATCTGGTCTGAACCAGCCCAGGAGGCTGACTGATGCAAGGAAAGGTGCATGAGAACATTCACTATGTGTAGCTGCAAGATGTAGTCAGTAAACACCTCTGCCCATGGCTACAGCTTGACCTGTGTGCCAGACTGCAGCCTAGCGAGAAGGGGACACTCTGGGTTGGACACCTCAAGATCCTTCCCCAAGTTGTAAACCCTCTACTTGGGGTCATATGAAGAGTGTGCTCATGTTGTCACTGAGTGTGTGTTGCCCTCCAGTTGGACTTTGATGATCAAGCTGTGATATTGGATAAGTCTATCGTAGAAACATAAATAAAGCTTCTTAATGTGAATTGATGCACATTATTGACTGAACACCCTCAAACCCCTCCCTATCCATAACTGTGTCTAAACCCTCTCTCTCTCCCTCCTTTCTCTCCCTCTTCTGTTTTTATAAAACAAAAATGACATGTTGTATTTGTTTCCTCAATGCCCTGAATATGCTTTTCAGATTATTTTTATTTGCTTATGTATTTACTTTTTTATTTTTAAAATAGAAGTTAATTGAGGAGATTTACACAGGTTTGTGAGACACTTCAGGTATTGGCAAGCTATTAGCTTCTAAGATCCTTCAGTCCTGACTATGAGTCACTCTGCTTTAACACTACAATATCTAGAGTAAAGTAAAATGACTGCAAAGTGTCTCTTCTACATCATTCAAAATATGTACCCTTTCCCTTAATGATGCATAAGCAATGCCAAACTTACCCATTGGCAGATTCTTGTTGCTTCACTCACCCTTGTGTTTCTTTCATTTTTATTTGTATTTAGCAGATGAAATTTGTATCTCTCCACTTCTGAGTAGAGACTTCTAGGGAAAAATTGAAGAGCTATTGAGATGTTTTCTAACTCTGCTAAGAAACAAAAGCAACAACACAACACATCTTTTTCTACCCAATTGTCTGGATAAGCATAGTGGTAAATGTAGAGGTTTTGCATGATTTTCTATTGTTGACTTGCTTAGTGGTTGTAAAGAATGCTGGCATTAGTAAAATGGAAGTATATCTGGAACGTATATTTTCTTGTCATTGTGTAGTAATAAATGGCAGAGTAACTGGGTGGAAAAAAAGATGCACAGAAAATCCTTATCCAGGTGAATACTATGGAAGGATCACTGAATGTTTAAAATTAAAGTATGGAAGATAATACTTGGAAATCATTATATTCATTTCCTTTATTCTCATTTAGCATTTTTGAAATATTAGATACATATATAGAAAAGCTTTATTTATTCTTGGTAAGATGGTTTGCCCAATATCCCTCAGTACTAAGAATGAAGTTCAAGAATTGAAACCAGAGGGGATATCACAAAGTGAATTTGTGTGATGACTTTTAGCATTTCTGAAAAACCAATTTTTCTTTCATGTTAATCCCCACCTGCATGCCTCCTTTAATCCTGAGATCCTGAGAAGTCTCTTGGTAATCTTCTGATAGGCAGATCTTAAATTGTAAAGTTTCTCACAAAAACTACAGTAATAAAAACAAAGGTCAAATATGTATGTCAACTTTTCAAGAAAAATTAAATATTTATTCCCCAAGGCCAAGAACTTTATGTAGTGGCTAGTTCTAGGATCAATTTTAGATACATATTATAATAACCACTAAGGCAAGTTTTAAAAATGGAAATGTAGCAGGCGAGGCTGTGGTGGCTGGGAGCGGCCACTGCACTCCAGTCTGGGCGACTGAGTGAGACTCCAACTCAAAAAAAAAAAAAAAGGAAATGTTTAAAAAGTCCCTGTAAGGAAGTGACCACAGAAAAACGGACACTAGTCTGTGAGAGGACGATTTTCTTACCTCTCTGATCTCTGCTCTGACCGAGAATTGTTTTTTTGCCAACACTAAGAGGGACAGTTTTTGAAACTTTTGTTGAAAAGAGAGTTCATGGCTAACATAAACTAAGAATTTGTCAAGAGCAAGGAAAAGTATAGTGATTTTATTTGTTTTCTATTTGATTTTGTTTTGCTAGCTTGCAAATTTTCAAAAAAAAATCTATTTTATTATGAAAAATTTAAAATAAAACAGACTTTGAAACATGACAGGGTGAACGTCCACATACTCTCTACCTAGATTATGTAGGGCTAGTAATCCAGGCAGAAGTAAGAAACTTTATTTCTGTTGTTTCTGCTTTCACTTTGTATAACTGATGACCACCATAACTCTAAATAACATAAATAACAATAATAATTTCATTTCTAGATGTACCAACTCTAGACCATGTAACTGCTGTGACACATGAGAACTTTTACCTACTTTTTTTTCTCTGTTCTATTTTTTAAAACTAGGACTTACAGTTGGACATGGTGGCACATACCTATAGTTCCAGCTTCTCGGGATGCTGAGGCAGGATCCTTTGAGCTCAGGAGTTCAAGACCAGCCTGAGCAACATAGTGAGATTCCCTTCTCAAAAAGAGTTTTGCTTTCAGTGTTTAACTTCATTTATGATTATGTGTAAAACCACAAATAATATTTCTAAACTCCTGTTTCTTGTTCTACCAACTTTAAGAAATGTTTATTAGCACTTCATTATCATATGAGAAAGTTAGTGGTCTTAAAACTACCCTATTCCTTTCCTTACCTTTCTACAACAGTGAAAGACCCGCTTTGCTCATACAGATTTGAGTATTTTGTAGATTGTTTCTCAAAAAACAAAGTCACTTCAAGGAAAAAAATTGGTTGTCATTGATACATTTTGAGTTTCAAATGAAAATAAAGATATTGATCAATTTGTATCCATCATCGTTTGACAACTTCAGATACTAAAATATATTCCTGATCAGATTAGTGACCGTATTTACAAATGTGATATTTATTATTACATAGCTAAATGAGGTAACATATGAAAAATCTGAATAACTTTCTGAGCCAGCATTTTTAAAATGAACCATTTATATGTTATACAATTATTTTATGAGTAAGGAACATATTGCAAAATAGGCCAATAGGCTTTAATGTAATGTAGAATGAAAAGTTCATTAACATATTTTAGATTTCACATTGCACTTAAACTTTAAGAAATGACTGATTTGGGGTTATAGTGTAGTATCAAAGGAGATGATCTTTAATTATCTAAAAAGATTATTAAATTACCCTTTCACCCTTCAATTGCATGTCTGTCTAAGAGTGGATTTTCTTTATATACTTGTACAGCAATCAAAACAAACACGTCTAACCAGACCAAATGCAGAAGCAGACTTAAGGTTTCAGCTGTCTTTTACTAAAGCAGACTTAAAAAAGAGATTTGCAAAAATAAAAAATTACTGGCAAAAAACTTCTTCATGGACAGTGCTGTGTGAGCTGGCACATTGTTGTGATGCAAGATCTCCTTTGGGACCATTTTTGCACACACCTTTCTCATGCCAAGGTTTTCAGGTAAGATTTTCCTAACTGTTTTTTCTGTTGATGTTTATTTGGTCTGCTACGCTTCTCACAGTCAGTCAAATATTTTGATGCACAATTCAACAAATTTTTCTATTGCTTTCATCAGTTCTGCTTATTACTAGTCATCCTGACCTTTCTTTGTCAGTGACACTTTCTGTCCCCTCAGAAAAACCTTTAACTAATTTGTACACTACCGTTTTCTTCCTGGCATTATCCTCATAAACTTGGATTAACATGTCCCTAATTTCACTTCCAGTCTTGCCAAGTTTAACAAGAAATTTAGTGTCAGTTTGTTGCTTTTAATTCAAGCTCTAACATTCTCATGATAGTACACACATCATGCAGCACCACTCAGCAAGACACTGCCTCATGTTAACATAAACACAACTGTGAGACACTGATATACTGAAATGTCTGTAAAACCTATATGTCTGTATAACCTTAATAACCTGTAAAAGCTTGTTTGACATAAGTAATTCTATCATGCTACAAACTTGCATTTTAGTTACATGCCTGCTGCCCAGATGCAACACTCAGATGCAGCACTCTGATGCAGCACCCAGAAGCAGCCTCCCCCCTGCGTGTAACCATAACTGTCCTTAGCCCCTAAGCTGTCACTTCTCCCCTTTCCTTGAAAATCCCCTCCCCCTACATCCTGTTAAGCAAGCAGCAGCAGCAGCAGCAAGCAAACAGCAGCTGGCAAATGACCAAACCTAAGCCAACATATAGCTGCAATCTATTCCATCCCTGACTCTGACCCCCCTTAAAATGTAAGCTATGGTTTCGGCCTATAAAAGCCCTCTGCCTGCTTTACTCGAGACTGAGAGTTCTTTGGACAGTAGTCCGCTCTCAGTTGCCGGCTATTAAAAGACTCAGGATCTAATCTTCTATGAGTTGGTATTTTATTTCTTGCACTCCAGTCATAACACTTGGAGGCCCCAGCGAGAATTATAAAATTTTGTCAACTATGGGAGGCGACCTCGCTCTGACTCTCCCCTAGTCCATCAAGGCATTATCGGGGAGGTACCCCCTGAGATTAGTCAGGATCCCATAATTACTCAAGTGGCTTGGAGGAAGTTGAAATGACTGCTGATTTCCTCCTACCTTGAAAGAACCTGAGTCTGTCTGCACTCTCTGGAGAGGTAAGAATCTGTTTAATCTGTTTCCTCTTTTTATGGCCACAATTCTGCTGGGAGGTTGGAGCCTGATGAGGCCACTCCTTAGGCTCTATTCATTGACCCAAGACATTGGCAGAACAAAGTCTTGGTTTAATATTTCTATTTGGGTATCGTCTTGATTTCTATGTGCTTATGCAATGGTTTCTGGACTTTTGTCATCCTTGATCCTTTTCCTTTCTTAGCTTGATTGCTGTTCCCTTTGCCACAGGGCTTGCCTTTGCTTTGCTGCACCTGCAGATTGGTCATCCACAGCCTGAGTTTTGTTGGCTATTGCATACCTCCTTATTGTAACAAGTTTTATTCTTATTAAATGTCTCTTGTGATTTACTGGTTTTGACAACATGGGACAGAAGGCTTCTGAGTCTTCTAAGTCCTCCAGTCCCCTGGACTGTATATTAAGAAATTTCTCGGTTGAATTTGCTGGGAACTATGGAGTCCATTTTTCAAAAGGCAGGCTCTGAACCCTCTGTAAAATTGATTGGCCTATGTTTGATATTGGATAGCCCTTTGCTGGGTCTCTAAATGTACATGTTTAAAGAATTGTTGCTGGTATGGGGGGACCCACACACCCAGATCAGTTCCCTTGTATTGACCAATGGTTATCTCTGGTCAAAAATCCCCCACCTTGGCTGAGAACTTATGTTTTGGAAGAGGGGATAAGTCCATCAGGTACTTTGGAGGCACAGAGAATCTTGGTTTCAAAGCCCCTACCGGGGCCCAACAAAGGAAATCCTCCACAACCTTCAAAGCCAAAGCCCCTGCTGAGAAGGCAGCAACTCATACCCCGATTGCCTTGGCTCCCCTGTCAGAAGGGTTATACCTGGTTTTTCCTCCATCAACAGAGGATCCCCTTAAAGAGTTGATCACCCTCATCAGTAACCTGCCATCATATTGTCCTCAGTCCTCTCCAATTGTCACGCCCTCTTCCCTAGCTGCAGCGGCCATCACGACCACCCCTGAGAAGGCTGCCGGGGACTGGAGCATGCATCCTGCCACCTCCTCTTCCCCTTCCCTTTTACCTGGGTCCCCGCCTTTGGCTACCCAACTCTGGTCTTGGACCAATCCAGAGTCAATCACCCTCTGGGAGGTTCTGTCGGATTGAGCCAAATGGCCTTTCTTGGTTTATACTCCTTTCTCCACCTCAGATTTGTACAATTGGAAGCATCAAAATCTGACATCCTGGGACAAGCTATAGGCCCTAATCACCTTGCTGACTTTTTTTACTTCTGAGGAATGAGAACAAATCAGGACTAAAGCTAAGAAATCTTTCCTGGCTTCAGCTGCTGATACGGAGGAGGAAAACCATGAAAGGTGAAAAGAGGTTTTTCCTGCGTCCGTCCCGACTGGAACCCCAACACTTTGGCGGGGTCCTGGGACTTAGAAACTTAACACCAGACTCTGTTAACTGACTTGAGGGGATCAGCCTGAAAACCTATCAATCTTTCTAAGACTACCTAGATTATTTAGGACCCGGAGGAGTTGCCAGGGATGTTTCTTGAGCGCCTCCAAGAGGCATTCCGTACTTATACTCCTTTCAACCCCTCAGCGCTTGAGAATGCTTGGGCTGTCAATTTGGCTTTTGTGGCACAGGCAACTTCAAACATCTAAAAAAATTACAAAAACTTGAGGGTTTTGCAGGAATGGATATTTCTCACATACTTGAAGTAGCCACCGTGACGATGAGAAACAGAAACAGGCAGATCAGAAACTAGACAGTAATAAATCTTGGTTCCATTCTCTGTTTAACTAGAACCCATGGTTAACAACTTTCCTCACTACTTTGGCAGGCCCTCACATCCTCCACTTCCTTGGTTTACTTACAGGACCCTATGTACTCAATTAAATCATCCAGTTTGTCAAACAACACCTTAACTCTGTAAAGCTTATGTTTATTAAAACTCACTCTAAGCCGGGCTCGGTGGCTCAGCCTGTAATCCCATGCTTTGGGAGGCTGAGGTGAGTGGATTGCCTGAGCCTGCAGGTTCGAGACCCACCTGGGCAACTTGGTGAGACCTCATCTCTACAATAAATAATAAAAAATTTAACCGGGCGTGGTAGCACGTGCCTATAATTCCAGCTACTTGGAAGGCTGAGGCGGATGCATCGCCGGAGCCCAGCAGGTCGAGGCTGCGGTGGCTGGGAGCATACCACTGCACTCCAGTCTGGGCAACAGAGTGAGACTCCAACTCAAAAAACAAACAAACAAACAAAAACCCATTATAGTCCCTTGTTAGTAACTGATGAGTCAATGATTTAATTCATACACAAGTAAAAGGAAGAAATGAAATGTCTGTAAAACCTATATGTCTGTATAACCTTAATAACCTGTAAAAGCTTGTTTGACATAAGTAATTCTATCTTGTTAACAACTTCCATTTTAGTTACATGCCTGCTGCCCAGATGCAACACTCAGATGCAGCACTCTGACCCAGCACCCAGAAACAGCCTCCCCCCTGCGTGTAACCACAACTGTCCTTAGCCCCTAAGCTGTCACTTCTCCCGTTTTCTTGGAAATCCTACCCCCTACACCCTGTCAAGAAAGCAGCAGCAGCAGCAGCAAGCAAACAGCAGCTGGCAAATGACCAAACTAAGCTAACATATAGCTGCAAACTATTCCATCCCTGACTCTGACCCCCTTTAAAATGTAAGCTATGCTTTCTGCCTATAAAATCCTTCTGCCTACTTGGAACTGAGAATTTTTTGAACAATAGTCCACTCTCAGTCGCTGCCTATTAAAAGACTCAGGATCTAATCTACGAGTTGGCATTTTGTTTCTCGCACTCTGGTGATAACAATACCAAGGTTATGAAACTTTACTGAATTGTTTGTACAGTGTTGCCAACATAAGTGCATGGTGGCAAGTTTGTAAACTTAATTGTCAGAACTCGTACAGTATCTTCAACAAGAACAGCAAATTTTTTTTTAAATGTTATTTTAAAGATATGGGGTACAAGTCAGGATTGGGTACATAAGTAGTCTAGGTATAGGTGAAGTTTGGGACTCCCATTGGCCCTTGCTTCACTTGGATTGGGATAAGACACCCTTATTGATTTCATGTGTCCCCATTCCTGACAGTGATCTGCTACGAACAATCCCTTTCTTGTAGTATTATGATAGGTATTTAGGATCCATTTATGAGTGAGAACATGTGGTACTCAGTTCTTTGTTTCTGTGATAGATCACTGAGCATGATAGACTCCAAATTCATCCAAGTTACTGCAAGGTCCATAATTTTTTCCTTCTATGACTGCATAATATTTCACTGTGTATATGTACCACATTTTAAAAAATCTAGTCTAGTTTTGATGAGCATCACAATTGGTTTCATGTTTTTGCTACTGTGAATTGTGCTGCAACAAACATGTATGCACAGGTTGTTTTTGTTTTTTTGAGTTGGAGTCTCACTCTGTCACCCAGACTGGAGTGAAGTGGCCGCTCCCAGCCACCACAGCCTCGACCTGCTGGGCTCCACCGATCCTTCCGCCTCAGCCTTCCAAGTAGCTGGAACTACAGGCGCGCACTACCACGCCCGGCGAATTTTTTGATTTGTAGAGATGAGGTCTTGCCAAGTTGCCCAGGCGGGTCTTGAACCTGCGGGCTCAGTCAATCCACTCACCTCAGCTTCCCAAAGCGCGGGATTACAGGCTGAGCCACCAAGCTCGGCCTGTTGTTTTTTTTATAGAATTATTTGAGTTTCTCCAGGTATATTCCCAGAAGGGGACTAAACATCATTACCAACAAAATCCCCCTCAAACATACAAAGTCATAGACATTAAACAGAAAAATGCTGAACAACTCCTGGGTCAAAACAGACATCAAAACAGAAAAAAGATTATTGGAAAAAATTGAAAACAAAGACACATGTTACCAAAAACTCAGGCATGCCATGAAAACAGAAAAAAGAGGGAATTTGTATCTGTTTTGACACACATCAAGAAAGTAGAAAGATCACAAGTAAATAGCCTAACAAACCACCTACAGGAGCTGGAAAGGCAAGACCACCAAAACTCTAACTTCAGCAGAAGACTCCAGATCACCAAAGTAAAAGTCCAAATATAGGACATAGAAACCAAAAATATCATAGAAAAAAAATCAGTGAAACAAAAAGCTGGTTCTGTGAAAGGATAAACAAGATTGACAAACCCCTAGCCAGACTGACCAAGAAAAAGAGAGAAAAAGCCCAACTAAACATGATCAGAAACACAAAAGATCAAATGACAACTGACCCCAAAGAAATACAAAAGATTACCAGAAATTACTATACATACCTGTATGGAAACAAACTTGAAAACCTAAAAGAGATAGAGGACTTTCTGGTATCACATAACTTCTCAAGACTGAAACAAGAAGAAATTCAGATATACATAGACAAATAACAACCTAGGAAATTGACTTCATCATTAGAAAACTACCTCCAAAAACAACAACAAAAAATCCCTGGACTAGATGGTTTCCAGAATAATTCTACAAAACATATGAGGAGGAGCTGATACCAATCCTATTGAAAGTATTCCAAAATGACCACAAAGAGTCAAAATAATTACCAGCAAAAGAAACAAAGCGGGAGGTATTACACTTTCAGACATTAAATTTTATTATAAGGTCATAATAATTTAAAAAATCTGGTATTGGTACAACAACAGACATATAGACCAATGGAACAAGATAGAGATTCCAGAAACAAAACCTCAATTTCTCAACCAACTCATCTTTGACAAAACCTCCACCAACAACCACTGCGGAGAGGAGAACCTATTCAGTAAATGGTGCTGGGGAAACTGGCTGACCACATGCAGAAGATTAAAACAAGACCTCCACCTATCATCATACACAAAAATCAACTCTAAATGAATTAAAGACCTAAACATAAAACCTCAAACTATAAAAACCTTTGAAAATGCAGGAAACACTCTTATGGAAGTTGGAACTGGTAGCCAATTTCTGATCAAAACCCCAAGTGCCCATGCCATAAGAGATAAAATAGACAAGTGGGACCTCATCAAACTGAAAAGCTTCTGCAAAGCAAAACAAACCATCATGAGAGTGGGGAGACAGCTGACAGAATGGGAAACAATATCTGCCAACTGTGTATCTGACAAAGGCCTAACATCTAGGATCTATAAGGAACTCAAGAGTGTTGAAAAGAAAAAACAAGTAGCCCCATTTAAAAGTGGGCAAAATGCTCAGCCTGTAATCCCAGCACTTTGGGAGGCTGAGGCAAGTGAGTTGCCTGAGCCTGTGGGTTTGAGGCCAGTCCAGATGACTTGGTGAGACCTCGTCTCTACAATAAATCAAAAATTAGCCTGGTGTGGTAGCGTGTGCTTGTAGTTCCAGGAAGACTGAGATGGAAGAATCACCGGAGCCCAGCCAGTTTACACTGGGGTGGCCGTGAGTGTGCCACTGCACTCCAGCCTGGTTGACAGAATGAGACTCCAACTCCAAATAAAATACAAAAGTGGGCAAAAGGTATAAATAGACATTTCTTAAAAGAAGACATATGAGCAGCCAACAGATACATGAAAAAAATACTCAGCCTCACTAATCATCAAAGAAATACAAATTACAACCACCCTGAGATACCACCTAACTCCAATCAGAATGGTCTTCATCAGTAACTCAAAAAACAACAGATCCTGGAGAGGATGTGGGGAAAAGGAAGAAGTTTTACACTGTTGGTTGGAGTGTAAACTGGTACAACTTCTGTGGAAAACAGAGTGGAGATTCCCAAAAGATCTAAAAATCGACCTTCCATGTGACCCAGCAATATATTCCTCTTCTGGAAATATACATGGAGGAACTCGTCACTCTATGAAAAAGAAACCTGCACATGCATGTTTATTGCAGTATTACTCGTAATAACAAAAACATGGAACCAACTGTGCTGCCCTTTGAAAGTGGACTGGAGTAAAAAATGTGGTACATATACACAATGGAATATTACACAGCCATGAGGAAGGACAAAATTATGAACTTCACAGCAACCTGGATGGATTTAGAGTCTATAATACTCAGTGATCTATCACAGAAACAAAGAACTGAGTACCGCGTGCTCTTACTTATAAGCAGACCCTGAACAATTAACATAATACTATTAGAAAGGGATTGGTAGGAGTGGTAAACTGCCAGGGAAGAGAAGAGTGATACATTTCATCAACTGGGTACCTGATCACAAGCCAGATGGAGTGGAGACCAAAATGAGGCCCATACTTCATCTATACAATGGCCATTTGTATATCTAACCCTGAATTGTACCTATCTTTAAGATAAAATTTTTAAAATAAATAAAATATTAATTGGATAAAAAAGAGAAAGCATTCCAGGCAATTGAGAAAGATGGAACTCTCCCAAATCTTTTTATGAAGCTAACATCACACTCATACCCAAGCCAGGTATAAAGACCCAATAAAGAAAGAGAACTACAGGCCAAAATCCCTGATGAACATAGCTGCAAAAATTCTCAACAAGATTCTAGCAAATCAGATCCAGAACACATTTCAAAAATTATCCACCATGACCAAGTAGGCTTCATCCCTGGGATGCAGGGCTGGTTTAACAACTGCAAGATTGTAAATGTAATTAAATACATCAATAGATGTAAAAACAAAAATCACATGATTATATCATCAAAGGCAGAAACGGCTTCCAACAAAATCCAGCATCCATTTTTGATAAAAACCCTTGAACACACAGAACAGCAAATTTTAAGAGAAAAGACAAGAATAAGAAAAAGGACTTTGAATCTCTAAAGGCAGCAACTTGGGGGAAGGCAAATAACTGACTTACAAAAGCTAGTTAGTAAAGCTTGTAAATGTAGCTTCCTCTGGTATCATCTCCAGATGATAACCATATAAGGTTGTTACCTTTTTTTCCCTGGTAGGTGGGGGTAGGATACCTTTTTTCTTTATAAATTTGAAACCCTACTATTAGTAAGTAAAGGGAGGGTAGAGAACTTTCCTTTATCTGCTTCTTCTTACTTACCTTCAGTTCAACAATATTTTAGGATAGCATATTCTGATCTCCCACAACTGTGTCTTTATAAGTTACAGAGTTTACGTTGAGCAATTCATTTGCCCCCTTTGAAATGGATCTATATCAAACTTATATATTTTTCTTTTGGTTTGCAAATTGCTATGGTGTTATGTTTCACTTAGTAATAAAAAATACTAATCATATACTATATTAAGGGCCTTTAGCTAGGAGTGTTAAGGATTGCAAAGATATATAAATTAGAAGAAGAAAAAAAAATAGAAAAAGAGAAAGATAACTGGGCTCTGTGGCTCAGCCTGTAATCCTGCACTTTGGGAGGCTGAGGTGAGTGGATTGCCCGAGCCCACGGGTTCAAGACCCGCAACTTGGCGAGACCTCATCTCTACAATAAATAAAAAAATTAGCCGGGCGTGGTGGCGTGCGCCTGTAGTTCCAGCTACTTGGAAGGCTGAGGCAGAAGGATTGCTGGAGCCCAACAGGTCGAGGCTGTGGTGGCCGGGAGCGTGCCACTGCACTCCAGTCTGGGTGACAGAGTGAGACTCTAACTCAAAAAAAAAAAAAGAAAAAGAGAAAGATATATAAAATAGAATACCTGCCTTCAGGAAACTAGAATTTATTTGGATATGTGAGAATGAAAACACGAAGTAAGACAATAACAATTATTAACAAAATTATTTTGTTTTTAGTTCTCCTTCTATTTTCCTTTCTTCCTTTTTCCCCCCTGTGGAAATAAATGAAAGTCAACATCAAATGAGAACATGCAAAGACTATTTGTTCAGCACTTGCTATACCAAGGAATCACACAAATGTCATCTGCATTTTGTCAGGGGCTCAAAGGCAAGCAGTGGAATAGTAAAGCTTTATGTGGGGGATAAAAAAAGGTTTCAATTGCACCCTGATTGTAGACTCTTGGAGCAGGGACGCTGTGGGTAGGCTGAGTAGGAGAAAGGTAATCTATGGGATTGGTTAGGGGGGCATTTTTGGCTTCCCCTGGTTGATCTTAAATTTGAAATGAGGAGAACAATTAGGAGAGCAGTCAGCTCTCCTAATCAAGGGAGACCCACTTGGGACTTATTGTCATGAAAGTTATAGTTTAGCATCTTAAGTTGTTATCAGAGAGGGCAATTTGGCTTCCTACGATTCTGACTTACAGCAAGGTGGTTTCCAGAACTGGTTATTGTAGATAAAGAGGTGAATTTCTCAAGCATATTCCTCAAGATTGTAGGGCAGCTTATATAGTCTGATCACTGTTAGTTTATATAGTCTGACTTTTATTTCCTTTCTTTCTCTTGAGTACCCTCTGTGTCTTTGTTTCTTTTTCTTTTCTTTTCTTCCTTCCTTCCTTCTTTCTTTCTTTCTTTCTTTCTTTCTTTCTTTCTTTCTTTCTTTCTTTCTTTCTTTCTTTCTTTCTTTCTTTCTTCTCTCTCTCTCTCTCTCTCTGTGTGTCTCTCTCTCCTCCCCCCTTCCTTCCTTCTTCCTCCCTCATCCTCCCTCCTTCCTTCCTTCCTTTCTTTCTTCCTCTCTCTCTCTGGCCTCTCTTTTTACCCCCTCCTTTCTT
Organism: Carlito syrichta; assembly: GCF_000164805.1. Lineage (NCBI taxonomy): Eukaryota > Metazoa > Chordata > Mammalia > Primates > Tarsiidae > Carlito > Carlito syrichta. Next base: position 186,862 of record NW_007251357.1, on the reverse strand, counting down.
TTTTTCTTTCTTCTTACCTTTCCTCCATCCCCCTTTGTCCATCCTTCCCTCCCTTTCTCTCTCCTCTCTCCCCCCACTCCTGTTTATTTCTCCAGAGACTGGGAAGAAAAGGCAAAAGCGAGGAAAGAAAAGAGCATGGGAAGACTAACTCTGGGACTTATGTGCCATCAAAGTTCCTCCATGGTGAGGTAAATGAAAGACATGTTAACAAGGAGGAAGCTGAATGTTTAATGTGAAGTTATACACAGACTGTGTTGCCAACCTTACCATGGCTCTCTTTCTTTCCTCTTCTCTCAGGCTGCAGTCCCCAGCTACCACTGCCAGAAGACTGCAGTAAAACCATGCCTATAAACCCTCTGTGTATATGTGTGTTTGTTTGTATGTGTGTGTTTTGTTTTTTTCAGAAATTAGTAGTTAATGAGAGCACACACAGATGTCTCAATAGGTTGAGTAGATTAATCTTCAATGAACACTATTTTCCATGCCTGATATGTACAAAACAAAGTTCATTGCTGACCAAAAATAAATTAAAAGGAAAAAATAAGATTGGCTGATTTGAAAATGTCAACATTTGCCATTGTAGCTAAAATGACTAAGCAGTTAACTCTAGCAGATGACCTGAGTCTCACCTCTCTCATTCTCATTTCCAGCAAATCGTCCTTTTCAGAACTATCCCTTTGAGTGATGAAAGCACTCTCTGTGACACATGTGAATTTACCCTTTAATGCAGCCCAACCAAGCTGTTAAAAATCACACTCTCTTGGCTGTGATTTGCTCTGCTTTATAGACTCAGCCCTATGTCTATTCCACATTCTTTCCCCTACCCCTAGCACAAGGGATCAATTTGAGATTTACAGTTAAAGGTAGCGATCATTTTTATAAAACAGGGAAAGCCTAAAAAGTTTGATTAAGTCAGCCCACAAATTCAGTAAGAACTTTTGGAAAGGAAAAAGTAAAAAAAAAAAAAAAAAAAAAAAAAAAATTTAAACCCAATCAGATGCTTCTTTCCTACTAAGCTATTTAAAACAGAAATGGTCAGTTTCTGTCTTACCTAAATAACTTTTTTTCTTTACTCTGCAAGGCAGGAAGGTAGTGATTCCTCCAACGTTTTGGAGTTGTAAATTTGATCATTGTCTGATTTCTAAACTACACACATCTCTTTTTCTAAAATGTGTGCTTGCTTTACTTTATGTGAATTTAAATTCATTCATAAAAACATTGACTGGAGAAGAACACAGTCAGTCCTTCATATCCATGGATTCCACATCCAGAGATTTAAACAAATGCAAATCAAAAATATTTTCTTTAAAAAGGATAGGTGCATCTGTACTGAATATACACAATTTTTTTTTTATCATTATTCCCTAGGCAATATAGTATAGCAACTATTTACTTAATATTCGCATTGTTGTTAGTGGTTATGAAACTAATTTCTTACAGATACTAAGGGACAAATGTATACCAAAATAGTTAATTAATAGCACTAGAGTCACACAATATGGTTTAAATCTTGACTCTACCACTTACTAATTGTGTGATTTTGAGGATGTTATTTATTTTATCTGTACCCCAGTTTCCTTCATCAGTGAAGTGGGGTAATTACTGTGTCTTGCTCATAAGTTTCCTATAGGATTACTGAAAGTATGCATCTAAAGTTCCTGGTTCAGTGCCTTTCTAGTTCATAGCAAATTCTCAATCAATATTAAAGGTAATAATGAGAGCCAATTGGGGGATAGAGACTCACTGCTTTAAGAAATATGCTGTTCCTGGAACCCAGCAGGTCGAGGCTGCGGTGGTCGGGAGCGGCCACTGCACTCCAGTCTGGGTGACAGAGTGAGACTCTGACTCAAAAAAAAAAAAAAAAAAAAAAAAAAAAGAAATATGGTGTTCAAGAAGCAAATGTTAGGTGAGAGGTTCATATCATATTATAGGTGATGTAATTTTTTTGAGTTTTCTGATATTGATATTTTTAAGCCATTCATTCTTTAATTTCTTACTCATGCCAAAATTTAACATGCTTGAACAAACTGATATTGTATTTCATGCCCTACTTGTTGTGAATATTATCTATATATTTCTGTCTTTCCCCCTAAGGTTTATTATAACAATAATAATATTAATTTTTGTTATTTTATTATATTTTGTGATTCCGACATAGGCTTTAAGCTAAAGATCATCATGAAGAATGAGTGAGTATTTGAAATATTCATTAAATTCATGTATATATTCCTCTGGTCATATATTATCATTTGTCTATTTTGGTAGAGTACTCCCTAATTTATTAAAATCATTATTATGAGTGTAGATTGTTCTATAAAAGGGCCATTCTTGGCAGTTTTATTTATTGAGTTAAGTATTTTGAAATGCCTTTGAACTCAAGCAATAAATAATTAAATGTTATAAAAAATTATTAGACTAGCAGCAGTTCTGTTAACAACCTCATACCAACAGGGTAAATATCTATCCTGTTCATTTGTATATTCTCACAATCAAATGCTGTGTAAAATAGAAGATGTGTGATAAAGATGTATTAAAAAGAATTAAGATATATTATATCAATTCCTATTCAAGAGTAGGGCCATTATTGACCTCTAAACATTTGAGTAAAAGGAAACTATTCTCATCAGACTAAATAATAAGGTTTCTCATCTGCTGTAAGATATTGTGAGAATTTTGAATTGAAAAGTAGGTGGTTTGGGTAATGGAAGGTTGCACTGGCATACTAGATTAATATAAAAAGCCCAGGATTATGGAAAAAATAAAATAATTCAATATTTTTCTTTACTAGAAACAATTAGGAGATTAAAATTTCAGTAATAGATTTTGCTTGATTTAAATATAATAAACATGAGGAATAAAAAAGATAGATACTGTATCATAGTTTATCGCTCACATTTTGAACATCTTGTCATGCACTTTAAATTTTCTTATCCATCCATACTTCCATCTAACTACCTATTCAACCAAAAAATATTTATTGCGTTCTTATAAAGGGCAAGCACTAAATAGACTCTCTGCAAGTCTCATGGAGCATCCAGTCTTGTGTGGCAGTGGAGATGAGATGGAAACAGACCAAATTAACTAATGACACTGTGCCTGTGTGAAAATGAGGCAAGTGGTTGGAAGAAAAAAAAAACTAGTTTTGCTTATGGACCAAGAAAAACTTGTCTCAGGAAGTGATTTGAGAAGAGAACAGGGTGATTATGAATTTATTCAACAACAAATTACTTTTTGCAAGAGAAAACGAGTCACATTTGAAAAACTGTAGGAGAATGAGTGTGACAGGATTCCAGAGAAGGAGGTGAAGAATACTTTGAATAGAGATTTGGAGACTAGGCATGGGCTTGACTAAATAGTACCGTGAGGACTTTCTGTTTTTCTTGTCTTTAAAACAATGGAGAACACTACAGGGTTTAGGCAAGCATGTGAGTGAAAGGACATGATCCAATCTTTATTCTGAAATAACCAATTTTACTTTGGAGAATAAATTATAGTAGATTTGGGGAGATCTAGTAATGAGCTGTTGTAGGGCTTCAGAGAAGACAGCTGGCACCTTGGTCTCCGTTAGTTACCATGTGATGGAATTTGAGAGAAAGTCACAGTAAAATGGCTTTGAGGGACCTTGGCAATGAACAAGAAATGTATAGTGAGGAATAGAGTCAGTTGAGGTTGCCCCAAGGTTTTTGGTTTATACAAATGGGTGAATGATGATGCTATTCTACTGAAATACAAGGCACTGGAAGAGAACTGGATTATTTTCTCCCTTACATAGATAAAGAATCATGAACTTGGTTTTGGTTATGTTGTATTTGAAGTATACTCGAGGTAGCCAGGTAGAGGTACTAGATGAAGAGCTACATATGAAGATCTGGACCTCAAGAAGAGAGGTCTGGACAAAATATTGTTGGCATATTAATAATACTTAAAAGCATGGAGTAGAATAAAATTCCTAATTGATCTTAGAGAATGAAAGAAAGGGGAGATTCTGAACTTGAAGAAAGTAAAATATTGAATAACTGTGGAGGAGAAATTTTCAAAGAAGCATAGAGAGTATGACCAGGAAGGCAGGAAGAGAACTAGGAGGAGGAGTCACAGAGGCCAGTGGAAGAGCATTTTATGAAGATAGGAGGGATTAACTCTATCAAATGTTACTTAGAAATCAAGTATTCTGGTAATAGCTTTTTCCATGCAGTGGAGACATTGAGAATAAAATTTTGGTGACAAAAGAGAAGAAACAAGATGAGGCTTGAGAGTTTTGAGGTTCAAGGAGAGTTTTTATGAATATCAAAGATAGCTCAACATGTTTAATCATCAGAGGTAAGTTGAGTTAAGAAAGCAATTAAACATATTGAAGAGAAAAATAAATTAATACTCAGAGTTTTTAAAAGTGATCAGCAGATGAGGCCCAATGAGCAGGTGGGCGAACTGTTTAGCCTCAGGCAAGTAGATGAATGGTATCTCTATTTGATCAGAAATAGGGAAGATGAAATAGTGCAGATACAGACAAGTTGATATTTGTTACTGTGACGGTAAAGACTTTTGCCAGGTTGTTTCCAGGCTCTGGTAAAATAGAAAATAATTATCAACTGACAGTGAGATGAGAAGAGGGAGTGGATTATAATGTCGAGGACAGTGAAGGAAGTGCTAAATAGTTGTTGCAGAAGTGGCAGAATGAGTTAATTAGAGACATAAGAGAGCCCATGTGAAGTTGGCAATTATGTGTTCATGGAACCGGTTTGCTTTTCAGTACCAAGTAGTACTTGGCTATAGGGAAGCAGTTGAGGAGAAAATAGATCATGAAGGTCCTTTAGGGTTGTGTTTGACTGAAAGAAGTGAAGAAAGACAATGAGAAAAAAGATATTGCCATAAAACATCATATGACCTTAGCTGGATGATAGGAAAAGTTGAAAAGTAGAGATCTGGAGGTCTGGAAGAAGGTAAAATGTTTAACATACTAGAAAAGTTGATGAGTTCAAAGGCTTGCATCTGAAAAAAGAGTAAAAACAAAAACAAATCTAGGAGGGAAAGTTTTAGTTATAGCTTAATACATTCAAACTTTTAATTTTTGACAGAGTGCAGAAAGTGGCCAAGACCTGGCTTTGTGTCTATAGGAGCATGTAGCAAAAGTGGAGTGGAAGAAAAAGTCTCTAGAGATGAGACCACAAAAGATTGATAGTCCAAGGTATGTGATAATTTTGAAGCTATCCTGAATGAATTCACAGCTTGGGGTGGTGGGGAAGATTGTAGTCAAGTATAAAATTCTTCAATATGTGGGCCTGAGACTGGTAAGTTGATGTACCCAGGTGGAGGATAGGGTGGCATAATCAACTAGCACAGACCTTGAACTACCAGAGCTTTCAAGATGGAGAGAAACACGCATATGGAACCCTGGTCTGCAGTAAGGGTGACAAAAGCTCCAGTAACGGTCAAAATCACAGTGGGTATTACAGTGGAAAAGAGTGAGCTAACTCTACTTGGGAGGTGAGTCTAAAGGGGACCTCCTAAATGCCATGAAATTTTAGCTGTTATTGTTAATTTGAACCATTGCTGTTGACATTTAATTATGATTCAAATGCCAACTTCTGTAACAAGAATTATATTCTTTGTAATGTTCAAATGTAATTCCTGTATATTCAAGTGTAATTTCAATTTCTGTAACAAAAATACTTTATTTTCTCCAAGCACATGTCCTCCCTTCTGCCCTGAACTGTGACTTAAATGAACCTTCCAGTAGTTTCAAAACCTTAGGATTTGGATGGTCAGTGCATTGTTTCCAAAATCATCAAGCAAGATGACAGAGAACCCAGGATATTCAGTGTCCATTAAGGGACTGCTTAGGGAACAGTTGGGGTCATTGTTCTAGGCATGCCTGTCAGAGGGAAAACTCTATCTTCATAATTCTATGACTCTTACATAAAATTTATTTTCAATACCTTGGTTTCATTGGATGCACATGGTTAATGAGGAAATGCTTTGCTTGCTGCATCCTTCCTGCCATAGTTATGGTTTCTGGCAAGTAATTTATTTAGTCACTATGTTGTTTCTGAGTATTATAGTCTTCTTTACTCACTCTTAATGTGTAAAGTGCTTTAAAAAACCTTGCAACCATCAAAGTAAAAGATGCAGCTCAGTGCCTCACTCCCCAACACTGCCACGGGGCTCAATAATCTATAGATCATGTAATAATTTCATTTAGCAGTACAATAAAAGTCAAATTAGTTTCCATGAGACAGTTATGTATGATAATCTGGATTACTGTGGTCTCCTACTGACTGTATTAGCATTGTAATGTTATTTCCGCTTCTGGGATTCTGGTGGAATTTTTTCTTTCAGTTTATATTTATTGAATCATTATGAAATCTGAGTTCTCAAAGTCTTGAAAAATAGATTTATAAAAAAAATTAATGTGCAGTGATAATGATCTTAAACTTCCAGTGTATTACTTTTCTCTCCTTTAAAGTAGTCACTTTAACTGCTGGGTTTTCAAAGTAGTCAAAAATGTGTCTCCATGATTTTGAAGCTGAAAACAGATAGCAAAAAGCTGTATCTACCTGTTCTGGCCAGCATTTGCCAGAGGTTTTCTTATCCCTTACAATGTTATCCTCCAAATATATGGCAATATGGAGTACATTATTCTGTTGGTATTTTTACTTGGCCATATTTCTCAATCTTCTAGAGACGTTCCTCTTATGTTTCACTCCCAAATTTTGGCAGCAAAAACAAAAATAACCATAGGTTATTGTGTTTGTGTTTGTTCTTGTGTGTGTGTGTGTATGTGTGTGTGTGTGAGTATGTTTGTGTTAGTGTATATATAGTGAAGATCAGGTATAGCCTAATATATTCTACATGACAAATAAGAAGTGAGAGTACTTTTAATAGGATTATTCAGCTGTTTCTCAATGTTTTCAAAGCACTGAACTCATTTCATTAAGGTCCTTGGGTAATATGTAGTTGACTGTTTATCTATCTTCTAAAATGCCCTTCCTTTTCAAGATTGGCACTACTTATAGGATCTACTTGTGGCTAGAGGGGGTGACAATTGGGAGAATATTCCAACTTATGAAAAAAAAAAATTAGTCTTATGGAGTTTTAGTGTCAGCTACTATGCTCTTATTATAAAACTCATACATAAACTGTAGATTCATATTTAGCCAACATTTGGTTAGTTTTTAATTTCAAAGCACCAGGTTGTTCTCACTGTCTGTTTCAGTTCTTACCTAGGAGCTTCTGCTAGGCTGAATTGCTCATCTCCATGCTTCGGTTCATCCTAAAAGTGTTTTTTCACCCTTCTTATTTGCAGCTGCCTCACTTCAGTTCACCAGACAGCGTCGTCTCCATATCCTGTTATCTTAGTGCTGCCGTGTGTGTCCAACTTAGCAAAGTTACGCACCGTAGAACATCATTCGGGGCTGAGAGACTGGACTTAGCAGGAACCCACTGAGGATGTTTTTTCAAAGCACTTTTCATTAGGCATGGAGGAAAATACGTAAAATATGCTCTGCTTTTGTCACCCTAGAGATATTTATGGAACAGAAGGATGAAGAAAGTGATAAAGGAAGGAAGAGGAGAAAGGAAGTAAGGAAGGGAGAAAGAAAAGAGGTAAGGGAACCAGAGTGTGAAAGAGGAACGGGAAAGGAGGAAAAAAATAGAACAAATGTGCAGAAGGAAACTTGACTTCATGCTTCGTTTAAGACTTCACCTTCTTGGAAGACTTACCCTCCCAGAAGGAAAGAAAAATGAAACATAACAATGCTTCACCATTGTAACGGCGTGACTTTTCTGTTCTGTGTTCTGTTTAATTGCTAATTTGGTCTACACAGTCCAGTATAACTGCACTTCGAATGTTTCTTTCATCCAAAATGTACATAGATAGTAACAAAATTGATTAGAAAACACGATTGAAATAACATTATGAAATTCATAATATTCAGTTTACTAGGCAGTTAAATACCTAGAAAGAAAACAAATACAAACTTTATGACATTAATGTCAAATCTTGCTTATTAATAACACGGTAACATCTACTGTCAGGGGCATCTGTAATGAATTATCTTTGCTTTAGTCCATTCCAGACTTTATTCTAGTTCCAAGTCATTTGTTTGTTTGTTTGTTTGTGTGTTTGTTTTTTGAGTTGGAGTCTCACTCTGTCGTCCAGACTGGAGTGCAGTGGCATGCTCCCGGCCACCGCAGCCTCAACCTGCTGGGCTCTGGCGATCCTTCCGCCTCAGCCTTCCAAGTAGCTGGAACTACAGATGCGCACTACCACACCTGGCTAATTTTTTTTATTTATTGTAGAGATGAGGTCTCGCCAAGTTGCCCAGGCAGTTCTCGAACCCATGGGCTCAGGCAATTCACTCACCTCGGCCTCCTAAAGTGCAAGATTACAGTCTGAGCCACCGAGCTCAGCCTTGTTTGGTTTTTTAAAATTTTATTTTAAATATGTGGGGTACAGTTCAGGATGAGGCATACAGATGCTCATTATTCAGGTACCCTTGTTGATGAGGTGAGCCCCCCCCGTCATTTGTTAATAATCTGTGTTCTTGATTTTTGCTAAAGGCACTATTTTCATGATTGTGGCTTTTAAAATAAATGCAGAAAATTTTCAGTCTATCTGCAGTTGCAAAAAAAAAATCAGAATTTCAAGATAGATATTCTTTAGCAATTTTAAATTCATAGCCCTATTTATCCTCTTCTGATTTCCCATTTTATGTTAGAAGCTCTGTTTCTTTCAGTGCCTTCACTACAAAATGATGGTTGCAGGTGCTAGTTACCATTAAATGACAACTCTCTGCTTTGCTCTGTGATATGATGGTTGAAGAGATTATACAAACTTTCCTGTCTTTTTATAGGAGAAAAATTATTTTCAACTTCAGTATTAAGTGAAAAAACCTACCCCATCAAGCAGAAGTCAATGACTTGATACAACTTTCTCTGCTAAATTGCAAATTAATTCTTCACCTTCCCCTTTAACATTCCCTCTCTACTTCCAACAAACAGCTCTGTTGGCATCAGTGATTTTTCTGTTTAGAATTTTCATGCCTTAAAGTATGGGCTATATTGCCATGAGACAGTAGTTATTTCATATAAAAGGCATGATGCTAGGTGCAATCCCATTGGTATTTTAGGGAAATGTAGTTTCTCAGGTGTCATAAGATGTGTCATTAATTACCATTAATGACAATTGACATCAGGTTCTGACAAATCTATGTAATAATTACTCAGAACAAACAAAATATTATTTCTGGTTACTCTTCCAGATGATTCAAATTCTGTTTCTTTTTTTAAAAATAAAAAATGCAAACATAATCATGTTCACTTCCTAAAACAATGTGTTAAAAAAAGAGCTAAGTGGCATGCATGGCATAGGAAAATTAATCTGTTTTAATAAATATAACATCTAAATTTTAATATTTCTGTCTGATTTTCCAGAATTCAAAAAAGATAAATACTTTTAATAGGAAAAAATTTTATTCCTGGAAGAAACTTTTGAGATATCAAGACTAAGTTGTTTTCAAGACCAGTGATGGCAATTGGTATCATTTATTATGGGTATTTGAAAAAATACACATTCCTGGGATTCCATTTTCAGAGATCCAGGATTGAGCACAATAATGTGTATATTTAAAAAGTTGCATGAGTAACTTTGTAACCTTAGGCAAACTTTGTTTATCTTTGCTTTGTTTATCTTTGTTTATCTTTGCAAACTTTGTTTGCCTAAGGTTACGTAGTACTTAGAGCAAATTATGGACCAGAAACCAGGTATACTATATTCCAATACTATTCATATTATGCCATTTAAAGAAAAAAAAAAGTGAATGTGTGATTGCTCTTATGTTGTTATATCTCAAGATAAGATATTAAGTCAAAGGTAAAGTCCCATACATCGGAAGAGACAATCTAAACTCGGGCAGCTTTGAAAGTGAAATTGTCTAATTGGTACAATCCATGGTGATTAGCAAATTGAGGAGGTCTAGGAAAGAATAAGAAGAGAGATAGAATAGTAGGAGTGGCAAAAATCAGAGTAACCTAAATAGGAGAAGATTTTAGAACCTGTTGAAGGAGCTCATACAGTCACAGACCCACTGAGAACAATGATCAGAGGGTAAAATAGTAGATAAACAGACACAGAAGTATAAGCCAAGGTAATTGGTAGACAAAACTACTGTAAGGAGCATCCAAGAGTTTAGACAATCAAAATATGCAAGTGCAACATGCAATGACCTTATAGCAAAATTTCATGGAATAGACATATTGATTTATCTGACCTTCATAAGTGCTTGTTCCAGAGCAGGGCTTCCTCTCCATCACCAATCCCTATTCTTTAAAGGGACTGAACCAGCTTTGAAAATCAATCTGAGAGATGGTTGCAGGGCCAGTATATTACATTAATTTTTTTTACCCATCAAAAATCATATTTGGTCTTTCTTTTTTTTTTGAGTTGGAGTCTCACTCTGTCTCCCAGACTGGAGTGCAGTGGCTGCTCCCGGCCACCGCAGCCTCGACCTGCTGGGCTCTGGAGATCCTTCCGCCTCAGCCTTCCAAGTAGCTGGAACTACAGGCGTGCGCTACCATGCCCGGCTAATTTTTGATTTATTGTAGAGATGAGGTCTTGCCAAGTTGCCCAGGCAGGTATTGAACACGCGGGCTCAGGCAATCCACTCACCTTAGCCTTCCAAAGGCGCGGAATTACAGGCTGAGCCACCGAGTCCGGCTGGTCTTTCTTTATATCTTATAATAAAACTTAAAAATATAAAGAGTAAAAATTTGGAACCTTTGAAAAAATGAATACTGGCACCATATGGGAATGCATAAGATAAGACTATATAGTAGATGGTTCTAAAATTAGTACCTTAATCAGAATGCATGGTACCTTAAAGAAGAATTGGTACATTTTATTAATAGTCAAAAGTAATTCATAAAAGGCCTAAAGATCAGTCATTAAATGAAAGGAAATAAGAGATAGATAAATGTTAGCGAGTAGAACCAAACTGGACTGCAAAATCAAGTGCACTACATGCATATGTAGTAACCTAACACCCCAAACAACTATTTTTACTGAACTACAATCCCCCACAGACACAAAAAGCATGGAGTAAGCTATTCTGAATCAAGAATAAGCACCTGAATTTATTTGCTAAAATCTTCTATTAGAGCAAAACTATGTGAAAGGGTTTCTGATTTTATTTTGTTGTAATCCTTATTGGGTGTAGAATCAAAAGGACATTTAAAGCAGTTGCACCCAATTCAATTCAATATATAATTAAATGCCTATCTACTATATGCCAGACACTTGGTTAGATACTAAAGAACACAGATGAATAAAATGCTGTCCCTTCTGTGAGGAGCTCGTAATCTGGAGGAAGAGACAAAACAGTAAACAATTAGCTATGACATAATGTGAAAACTGCACAATAGAAACCTGATCATGGTGCTGTAGAAATAATTAAATATTGCCTCAGGAAGAGAAAGAAAGTGAAAGAGGAGTCCGTAGGGAGTACTTGACACTGGAAACCTTGGCGGATGAAGGACTTTCTCCAGGTGAGCACAGGAAAGAGGGAGGGAGAGGAAAACCGCAGGCGTGAAGACCAATACCTGGGAAAGCACAGTGTACCTTGCGTTCTCAGAATAGAGGGCGGTCTTGTGTGGCGACAGTGGGTGTTGAAAAGGTATCCCACGACCAGGTTGCAGTGGTTTTCAATCTTCAGTATGGCTTCAGGCATAGAGGATGAGGCAGATGAAGGATGTAGAATTGGGGAATTTGAATCTACATTCCGTTTCTCCAGTTTAATAAGTGTGATCTTTTGGTGAGTTACTGTCTCACTTGTGCCTCAGTTTCTCATCTGTAAATTGGGAATTATAAAAATAATTCCAGCCGGGCTCGGTGGCTCAGCCTGTAATCCCACACCTTTGGGAGGCTGAGGTGAGTGAATTGCCTGAGCCCGCGGGTTCGAGACCCGCCTGGGCAGCAAGACCTCATCTCTACAATAAATCAAAAAATCAGCCGGGCATGGTAGCGCATGCCTGTAATTCTGGCTACTCGGAAGGCTGAGGCGGAAGGATCACCAGAGCCCAGTAGGTGAGGCTGCGGTGGCCGGGAGCAGCCACTGCACTCCAGTCTGGGCGACCGAGTGAGACTCCAACTCAAAAAAAAAAAAATTCCAACCTCATGGTATGGCTATGGAGAGCAAATGAAATAATGGGCATAAATAAAGTTAGAACAGTGCCTGTTGCCTAGACATTTACTAAATAGTCTTAATGACAAAAAAATTGGAAGGCACGCTGAAATGATGTCTGGAGTCAGACAAATAGATGGGAAGAATTTATCACCACTCATAGATCTTTAGGAATGTTCCCTTACTTCTCTATATCACAACATGGTTTTGAGAATGAAGAGATGCAAAACACCTTGAATAGCTTTGCCACATAGCAAGTACTTGATAAGGCAAGCTATTCTTTCAGTCATTAAAGAGAAGGCAAGAGGTTCAGAAGGAATTTGGATATATTTACCTCCTGTTGAAAAACATTGCAATAAAGCAAAAATGAGAGTCAAATATAAACAATTTGTTTTGGCATTGGGAAGCGAATGATTAATGCTTTGGTGGTGGTGATGGTGGTGGTAGTGCTATGTGTGTATATATCTTTTTTAAAAATACAGCTTTTGACTGTTTTTAAAAGAGATAGTCATTTGTGGCATTTGCTTGGCAGATACGCTGGCTTTGAGTCTTTCCATTTTTCTAAGTGTAATTTACACAATCAAACAGAGCCAAAAATCTCTCTCAATGAAGTCAGTAGCAAAACTCCTACCACTGAGTTTTCAAAATGCACTTAGCCTTTGAAACTGTTTGGTGTAGCCATTGATTTCCTAGCATAAGAGGCATCAGCACGAGGGACCTCACGAGAAAGCTATCTAGAAAACAACTTAAGTGTCATTATAAGCCATTTATTTGCTTGTGATAAAGCACTTTAAAAATAATGTATTTTAACTCTCACAAATCATTCTTGGTTATGATGATTCTATTGTTTTTCAAATTAGAAATTGGAATTTCAGATATGTTAGTTGATTTGTACAAAATTACAGTGAGAAAATAGTGGACTCTGTCGGGTATCCACATTCTTTTGTACATCATTCTAAACATCTTATTGCATGTGAAGTAAGATAGTGGTTGTGGGCAGAGGTCTAGTTTCACCAGTAGTTCTCCAAACAGAAGTAAACTAAATTGCATCAACACACCTTTCTAGTCATAATATTCATTTAAATGGTTAACTCTGATTCTACTTAAGGGATGACTTTAGAGAAACATCTTTTAATTAATGTGCATATTTCTCCTGGAAAATCTGTAAGTATATTGATTAATTCTCAGAACTGAGGAAACAAAGGTGAGTCATGGATTCATATAAATAAAGCAGAACAGTATCACATTCTCCTTCTTTCATAAACCTCCAGTGTCCTTAAGGGAGTGAGGACTGCATTTAGGCTCTTAAGATACTTAGCAGCCACCTTGCTTTGCCATTCTTGAGTTGTTTCTGTTCTCTCAGGGCACTGATTTTTAAATTTGCTTCAACTGTCTCTATACCAAAGCAAGGCCCATTTCAAGTCTGGGACATACAATTCTCTAATTAATTGAAAAAATAAGCTAAAAGACATAGAGGTCAGTGGATGTTTCAAGTGGATGTAGGGTGTAGGGAGATGGTCAGCTGGTCAATGTGTAGCTGTATGCTTAACCTACTTTGCCAGGTGTCACTTAGACTGTTCCTCTTCCCTTTATTTTCAGGACTCAAAGCTCAGGAACATTGGGATTGAGAGAAGCCAGGTATTTGGTGACATGGCGGAGAAACTAAGGACTAAAGAGGAAAAAAAGGAAAGTCATTCTGCTTCTCATATTTTTGACCTTAAGTTCTATCTCTTGTTCATAAATATCTTTATATAGTCATGCAATGGTTGTGTATCCCTAAGCTCTTAAGCCTTTTGCAAACTTTGCTTTGATATTCAAATTAGTTGGTTTGATCTCTCCTGCCATCTTTGCTGGAAAACCCACCATCTCCTTTTCCTCTGGGAATCCAGGTATTTTGGGAAGGCATTCATTTACTTTTTTTTTTTTTTGGTGCTTTCATCTTTCGTTTCTGATATTCTTGTTCAATTTTGGCTCATTTCCTCTCTCCCCCACTTCTTGGCTCCTCTCAAAGCCACACTTTGGGTGCTTAAAAATTCTTATCTTTAAAAAATTCTACTCATATGAGGTTGTATGGAAAAGAGTTTTTGATGAAGGTAAAGAGTAATAAATGGGACTGCACAAAATCATAGCAGATTCAATAACTTGAAGTTGAACATTACTGTGCCTTTTCTTATAAAATTCTCAGGCATCCTTGTTACCATCACTCCGCTGCTTTAGCCTTTCAGATACTTGGTCTCATGTTGTAGTGCCACCCCTGGCCTCCTGTCACTAAATCTTATGTCTTCTTCTTCTCATCCATGGGCCTTCCCATCCTTGTATCTAATCTATGCCCAGAAACTCAATTTCCCCCTTATTTTATTATGCACAGCAATATAGATTTCCCTTAATATTATTTCCATAGTATATTCCTTGAAATCTAAAACCCAAATGGCTTATTGAATCTTTTTGGTAAGAAAAGATAACTCTGTCCTTAAAATAATTTTCTGATCTTAAAATAACATAGCAGCTGGGCTCGGTGGCTCAGCCTGTAATCCCATGCCTTTGGGGGCTGAGGTGAGTGGATTGCCTGAGCCCGCGGGTTTGAGACCCGCCTGGGCAACTTGGCAAGACCTCATCTCTACAATAAAATCAAAAAAATTAGCCGGGTGTGGTAGCGCATGCCTGTAGTTCCAGCTACTTGGAAGGCTGAGGCAGAAGGATCGCCGGAGCCCAGGAGGTCGAGGCTGCAGTGGCCGGGAGCGGCCACTACACTCCAGCCTGGGCAACAGAATGAGACTCCAACTCAAATAATAATAATAATAACAAATAACAAAGTCCTTCGGTGAAGTCTTTGTTGGGATAAAATTCAGTAAAAAAAAAAAAAATCTATTCATAGCCTGTGAGGGTGAGGGGTAACACGTTAGATTTAGATCAGTAGACAGTGAACTAGCTTCAACAAAGCCTGCAAAAAAAACATTGCCTGTCTTATTTTACTTTTTAAACTCAATGTAAGTCAGAAAGCAGTGAAATCTACTGGGGAAATCTACTTAAAGGTGCTTGTCTTGTTCTAAGAAGTGAAGGTTCAAAAGTGCTTCTCAGCTTTGTGTGTTTTAAAAGTTTACATCAAATACCTCTTGTCAAATTAAATATTTTCTTAGAATTTAGATGTTACATGGAGCATGAAAAATATGTGTAGCTGCATTTTACATAAATATATAATGAGTAAATGAACAATAGCCGGACATGGTAGTTTACACCTGTAATCCCAGCACTTTGGGAGGTTGAAGTGATGTTTTTGAGGCCAGGAGTTCAAGACCAGCCTGGGCAACATAACAGGGTCCTGTCTCTATGCAAAAATGAAAAAAAAATTAACCAAGTGTGGTGGTGTGTGTCTGTGGTCCCAGACACTTTGGAGATAGGATCACAAAGGTGGAGACTACGGTGAGATACGATCATGCCCCCACCCTCCAGGCTACACGACAGACTGAGATGCTATCTATTTAAAAAAAGGAAAAAAAAAAAAAAAAAGCATGAACAAGAAGGTCCAGGCAAATCAGTAGCTCTGAGTCTACATTTAATGAGGAGTAACTTCCTACTCAACTGTGCTAAGAACTCCCTTTCTGACCTAAAAGAAGAGGGATCTCAACAAGTTATTTGAAAAGATTGGGCAAGTAGAGAACACTGATTTATCCAAAGATGTCAGTTCCTACAGTTAACTAAGCAGATGGAAAAGAATAAGGTTTTCATGTCCTAAAAATACCTCTGCACTCACCTCGCCCATATACTCAGCTGCACACAATTATAGTGGCTAAGTGAGTCCTGCTTTGTGATGTACTTTCATCCTGAAAGAATTTGGTGAGTCAGAACAGCACCTGTCTGAAGCATACTCCAAAAACTCAAGAAATCTTGCTATTCTGAGCATGAATGCCCCTGTAACCTAATATTTCTATTGAATTTACAGACTGATATTATGAATACATGTTGGGTAGTCGGTCACATGGCTGGGTTAAGGGTTCTTTCAACTATTGATCTCAGCACAATAAAGAGTAAGTGGTGCCACTGGAAATTTGATTTTTATGTGATGGAAATGTGCTGAATCATCGATTGTAGTTATACCCCATGTGTTTCTGGGACATTTATAAAGCTGTGGGACTAAATCAAATCAGACTTGGAGAATGTAT
This sequence comes from Carlito syrichta, assembly GCF_000164805.1. Classification (NCBI taxonomy): domain Eukaryota; kingdom Metazoa; phylum Chordata; class Mammalia; order Primates; family Tarsiidae; genus Carlito; species Carlito syrichta. Next base: position 170,529 of record NW_007251357.1, on the reverse strand, counting down.
GGAAAATATTTGCAGAAAGCATCAGAGGGTTGTCAAAAATATAACATGAAAAAATAGTGTTTAGGACCTTTCTGGAATAATACTGGGCAAACCACAAAGATGTTTAAAACCACTTTGAGTGTGCTTACATTAATTGAATTTCTAAAGATTAAATGCAAAATAAATAATTTTACTAATGCAACATACAGCAAGGACACAAAATAGCTTATATTCTTTACTGCTTACGAATAGCTTTAAATATATATTTACTCCTATTAAACTTGGAAGGATAAATGTTAACTTGATGGTTTGGGAACATGTAGATTTTTAAAAATGCTAAATATAAGTTATATCAAGCAAGAAACTGGCAGATAAACACTAAAATCTATAAATGCATGAAGTTCTTTAGTGATTAATGATAAATGTTAGTGTTTGGAGCTGGAAATGAAGAAGCATTTACTATTAGCGTGTAGGCATCAATGATTCAAATTTAACTGAGCCTTCAAATTTGAACTGAAAAATCCCCGTGAAGAAATCTGGCTTTGTTGTAAATATTCTGTTACCTACTGTTTCTGGTCTATTGAGGAAAACATGATAACAACATGCAGAGTGATTGAAGTGCTACAATGCATTTGCAAAGTCTAGCCACCCTATAAGGTTTATAACCACAGTTTTAGGTAATATGTTTCCCTTCTGGATCATCTCATGTGGCCAAACAATATAAGAAATCTTAGTAGGAACAAAGAAATTCATAGTTCAGACTTCACCTTTCCATAACTAGATGTATGACCTTGGGCAAGCCACTTCATTTCCCTGGATGTTTGGACTAAATAGTATTGATAATCCCAGTTTATTATATGCTAATACTCTGCTAAGTATACTTCCTTATATCATTGATAACCCTTCTAAATAAATATACACTCATTGAAACAGAAAAAAACTGAGGCTTAAATATGTTAAGACAATTTTCCAAGATCGCAGAGCTAGTAAAGAGCAGAAATAGGACTTTAACTGAGATCTGTTTATTCTAAAACCTGTATCTTTAAGCAGTATGCTGTCCTGCCATCTTAAGAAAGTATTCATCTTTCAAAAGCCTGAGTTTTAATCCTGATTATTGACACTTTACTAGTATATGACTTCAGGAAGTTACTTACCATCTGTGTATCTCAGTGCTTTCATCTGTAAAATGGGGACAATAACAATGTATTTGTCTTGCAGTAGTTAGTAAATATAAGTAACATATTTTGTTTTTTTGGGTGGGTAGAAAGGTTGTGGCCCTGGGCACCTGGTCTTCCGATGAGACTGTGGACCAAAGAGGGAAAGCGACCTTCCCAAAGTCACAGAATAATTGTTAGAACTGGACAAGAGTCCAAGCCTGTAACTGCAGAGACCAGAGATATTTCTGTTACACTCTTGGTAAGCAGATCCTAAGAACTTCACAGATCCCGTAGGGGGAAATGCCTAAAGTTAAAAGAAGCCGGAAGGCACCCCCAGATGGCTGGGAGTTGATAGAGCCAACACTGGATGAATTAGATCAAAAGATGAGAGAAGCTGAAACCGAACCTCGTAAAGGGAAGAGGAAAGTGGAATCTCTGTGACCCATCTTCAGGATCCACCACCAGAAAACTCGCTATATCTTTGGCCTCTTTTACAAGCGGGAAGCCATCAGCAGAGAACTATATGAATATTGTGTTAAAGAAGGCTATGCAGACAAAAACCTGATTGCAAAATGGAAAAAGCAAGGGTACGAGAACTTGTGCTGCCTGCGGTGCATTCAGACATGGGACACCAATTGTGGGACAAACTGCATCTGCCGGGTTCCTAAAAGCAAGCTGGGCCGCATCATCAAGCGCACACACCTTGGCTGCTGCAACTGCTCTGGCTAAGTCTTGGACTTTGGACTCCAGGGTTCCTACCTGTGGCACCACCCCCTTTCCTGGGAGCAGCTTTTCTGGCAGAGTGGTGCCCCAGACCCAAGCTGAAGCATGGTCTCCATAGGTGAAGGCTTTATTGTCCATCGGCTGTGATTTTGTAAAAATAAAACCTTTCAACCTCCAAAAAAAAAAAAAAAGGAGAGTATGTAATACACTAATTTTTCCAATGTCAAATATTACTAGTAACTGTTATCTTCCCTCACACAAAATTTACAAATATACACTGAGAAAAGAAAATACAACTGGGTGGGAGAGCAATGTTTAATATCCTAATGTAGTTTATAAACCTGTGCCAGATTTTAGGAAACATAGTATTACAAAAGTATATGGTCACAGACCCTGTCCTAAACAACAATCATTTCACAGAGTGAAATTCCTTGCCCTGCTGGAACTTGGAACTTCTCTTTAAAATGTTGATGGCTACTAGGAATGTGGACTCCAGGGGAGAAAATAAAGTCTTCTGGAGGGAGCTTTTAAACTTAGAGAAACTGATGACTATCATATTATACTCCCTTTTGTCTTTTCTCACGTGTGACTAGGATGTCAGATAAAATATTTCTTTTCCATTTAGGGAGAAAAATTTTAAGTGACGAATGAGTGGTAACTAGTTTTCTGATTTGTGTTTTTTATAAACAAAATTTTATTTTTAAGATATAGGGTACATTTCAGGATTAGGTATATAAATGGTAATTGTAGAGGTAAGATTTGTGCTTTTTAAGTGTTCTTTTCTTAAGGATTTAAACATACTCTCTTTATTCATTATGAACTTTCTTTCTTTTTTTTTTGTGGCCTGGAGAGTGTGTATTAATACTTCATGAAAACGTATTTATATTTACAAAGTTCCAAACAAAATGAAGCTTTAAAGTCACAGGTTTTGAGTTTGAGATTTTTATGTTTGCAACAATTATTACCTGAAAGACTAAGAGGCTAATTTCACTATTATAGTAGAAAGAAATTTTTACTTAAAATCAACAAATTAGCAATTGAACTGGTGACATTTTCCATACAATTATTGCTGAAGTATCATTGGAATCTGTAATTTTGAATACTTGGAAAAACTTACATGATATGCAATACAGAAACCTAAAATATTCTCTGATAATAGTGTGTCGGAGATCTGTAACTTAACTGCAAGATGAAATCAAGTAAAGCATTTCTGAACTTGCCTAAGGTTACAACCTGAAAAGAAGGCAAAATATGATTCTGACTGGATCAAAGCCTAGTGAATCACTAAAATTCAACTGAGTATCACACGTTGTATATTTTGTGAGGTAGAAAGAGAAACTCAATAGGTCAACAAATATTTACTAAATGTCAATGTATGCTAGATATTTCCTTTCCTATTTGTCACAAAGGAACAGAGGCATGCAGGTTATCACCACTTTTAATTTGCAGAAAAAGAACACTACTGGGGTTTGGATTCAACAAATAGTCACTCCTTATCTCATCTTACTGTAAGTAGAGTATATTTTTCTACTTCACTGATAGTGGGCTTGGTCATAGATCTGATTTGGCCAAAAGGTGTCATATGACATGATCCAAACAAAGACTTGAAATTTGCTACTCCATTATAGACATCTCTCTTGTGTTTGTGTCATTGCTATGAAAATAATGTGACTTTGGTAGCCAATTTGTCCCCAAATAATGGAAGACACTTTGAGTAGAGTTACTGTAGGTGACTATATTTTGAAACCTCAGTAATTGAGTCAATGTAACCAACCCGCAGACCTACAGCTTGCACCAGAGCCACAGACCAGTTTACTCAAAAACTTTTGAGCATATTAATAAATGTTTATTGTTGCATGGCACTGAGTTTTGAGGTGTTCTTTTATGCAGCAATAGCTGACAGATAAAATTATATTGGACAAAATCACATAGTCAATAACCAGGAAAAAAGGATTCTTGCTTTCATAATGCTTATACTCTAGTCAGAGAGGGAAGACAAACTCAGAGATATAAACGGTGATTGATAATCTAAATTGTACAATTTAGACAATATAATCATTTAAAATTGCCACAGAGAAAAGATTAGTGAAAGTTAGAATGTAGATACAGCCTTTAAAATTGTAAAGAAACCTAATATATCTACTGAGGACACTAAGATTGCCACTTTAACATGTGATAAGCAGTTCTAAATTAAGGATGGGCAAATGTGTTTGACAGTTGCCATCACACCCAAATCCTGAACCTATGATGTGATTCCCAAAGCCATTCTGATGCTTTTGTCTGCAGTGCCTTGAAGAAGTCTAAACATCCTTCTCAAAGTAGTACCCTGGAGAGTAATGGCCAATTGATTGGAGTTGGTATATGAGCTTACCTCTGTGTGTCTCCTTTGGTCTTTGCAGAAAATCTATAAAGAAATATTAATTTGAGCCAGGTGCAATGGTTCATGGCTGTAATTCCAGTACTTTGGTAGGTGGAGGTGAGATGATAGCCTGAGCCCAGGGGTTGGAGACCATCCTGGGCAACTTGGCAAGACCTTGTCTCTACAATAAATTTTAAAAATTAGCCAGTTGTGGTAACACATACCTGTGGTTCCAGCTAATTAGAAGGGTGAGGCAGAAGGATCATCTGAGCCGGTGATGGCTGCTCAGTGAAGACAGTGGGTGGGCCACTGCATTCCAAGCCTGAGCAACAGAATGAGACTCTGGCTCAAAAATATATAAGTAAAAATTTTTAAAAATTAATTTGTTGGGGCTTAGAACATGATACCCCAAAGTATGATGTAATGACATGCTGAGTACTTGGAACTGAAGGACATTGGAAGGGCCTCAGAAGGAAAGTCTCTCTGACATTTTCCTCTCCTGTTTCTTGCCCCTCAATCTTTACTAAAGTGAGACATGGAAACGAGAATCCTTTTTCCCCAAAGCAAGCCATAAATGTGAAAAAGTCACTCTCTTCCTTCCCTCTCGAAGACTTCTTTCCAGAAGTCTTATACCTGGGAAGGAGAAATGCTACACAGAAAGCTCAAGAAGAATTTGAACAGACAGTCCTTGGTGAAGTTTTCCCCCACCTCAGTCACCATTAGATCGTATCTTTTTATCCAGTCACATTTTTACATGACTGTTAGACAGTTTTTCTTGAGTCTTTGGATCTTTATTTCTGAAGGCTTTTATGACACATGACACTTTGCTTAAATGAATGTGTTATGGTTTTCTCTTACTAACCTGTCTTTTGTTATAGAAGTGTTAGCTTTGTTCCTTATGATGAGTGAGGGAAGGTATCACACTTTTATGCCCATACAGTTTTTATCACAAAACCTGGAGTGACCAAGATATATAACTTGCTCCTGAGCCTGTAGATGAGTTTCTGGGACAACTGGCAAAAAGTGGACAATTAATAGATAAGCATTTTTTTTTTTTTTTTTTTTACCAAGGTCAGCCTGTAGTACCTGGTTGAAAATGGAACATGCAAATTTACCTTTATCCTTTTCTTTCTAAATTTAGGTTAGCAGGAGGAAATCAACTGTTTGGATTGTGACTTTTGTGTATATTTAGTTTTGGAGCATCCATTTATTATTCATCCTTTTGCTATCAGGGACAACTATTTCCTATTGTCTCATTTTTGTGTCTTGAGAGTTTGGTTTTGTGACCAGTGAGAATACTATCTATGCTTCTTACTAGTGGAGGGACTAAGTGTTTTATGAAATATATCTACTTAAAAATAGTTCCGTAGATGGCGGCTGAGCCAGTCGAACCATGCGTGTCCCTGTGTGAGTGAATGAGTGTATGGAAAATTTTGTGTACATGCTGGTGAGTGGGCATGCGAGTGACTGAGTGAGGGCTAGAGAGCTAGCGGCCAGGGTTCTCCTGGTGCAACTGCTGGTGCCACACCTGCCGGGCAAGGACCCTAGTGATTACCGGGACGCAGAGGCTGAGTGCCATTTTCTTTTTCTTCCTTTTCTTTTTTTAAATCAACAAACCCATCCTGGGAAGAAAATGCTAAGAGAGTCTGTCTAAGTGGGGGTTCGTGAGCAAGTGGCCAGCCGCCCCTGGTACAACAGCTGGTGCTGCAGCTTCTCTGCTTCAATCCTGGCTCTTCCCAGAAGAGCGCCGTTATTTTTTTTTTTTAAGGGACCAAAGCAGCAGAGAAAATATCACCCCAGGCTTTCCCTCATTGGTGCAGCTGGAGAGACTGCTGGCTCCTGGCTTTGCCTCACCACTTCAGCGCCTGACTGGGTACTGGCAGCAGGGGCTGTGGAGGGAGTCCGGAGGCAAAGTCCCACGGAAGAGGATGAGAGAGGCACCCCACCACCATCTTGAAGCCAAGGCAGGAAAGTGCTCCGACTTGCTCACCATGGAGCAACAGAATCAATCTCTGTGACTGCAGGGTCAACTACTCAGGGAGTGATCTGGACTCAAAGGGAATATCCTGAAGCACAAACTTCGGAGGGACCTGAAGAGTGCTGAGTTACAGGTGCCCCACCCTCTACCTGAATCCAGCCATGGGACAAAGGGTGTGACCAGAAAAGGACAAGGAAGAACTCCAAAGAGATCAGTGGTGAGTATAGGGCTGACCCAAACCCCCTCCTCCCCAGCAATCGTCTGAACATTAGACCCACACTGCTGGACCACGACTGAGAGAGACAAACCCAGGCAGAGCCTGGACATCAGTCACAGTAGGAGAACTCCGTTTCAGGATAGGCCGGGTGAGGCACCCCCCCCATGAGTACATACCTGGGGATGTGACAATCCCACACCTCCCCACTGTTTAGGAGATCTTCCTGACCATAGAAGAGTGGGAGGGGAGGACTACAGTTCACCCACCTCCATTCCCCCTCCTCCTTCCCTGCTCTGGACACTGAGGAGAGAGTGAAAGAGGTGGTTCTACAAGAGATATCTGATTAGAGGAACAATTACAGAGCCTGCCACAAGAGGGTATTTTTTTTTTTTAATTTTTGAATTTTTAAAATTTTTTTTGATGATTTGTCAGTTCATCTATTTTAGAAATATTTTTCCTTTGTGCATGAAGGTGTATGTAAGGGTTTGATCTGCTGCCTCCCAAATATTTTTTCTTTTCTTTTTCTGTTTCTTTCTTCTTTTATTTGTCATGTTTTGTTTATGTGTGTATGTGAGTGATTGAGTGCTCATCTTTCAATTTTGTTGTTGTTGTTGGCTTGTTTTTGCTCTTTTGATCTTGGTTTTTTTAATTTTCATTTTTTATAGTTTAAGGTGTGTGTCAATATATGTGTGAGGGTTTGACCTGAATTCCATTTTATACCCCCTCCGGTCTTTCTGTTTTGCCTCTCTAGTCACTTTATGCTAGGCATGTGTGTGTGTGTATTTAGTTTTCTTGGTTTTTTGTTGTTGTTGTTGTTTGTTTTGTTTCACTTTGTTGTTATTCCAGTTTGTTTTGGGGTGTGTATGTATGTCTCTGTGTGTGTTCAATTTTTTTTTTTTGCATTGCTTTCTGCTTTGCATCATCATTTCGAGTAGTGGTGGGGAGTGGGTCTCAGAGAACAAATATCACAATAAGTGAACATTGTAATTTGCAAGTAATTTTTGAATCCTAGTGCCTCATCCCCAACTTTATTCGAATTTCAAAAACTACAAGAGACAGCAGAGCTTCCCATTCACCATCCTGTTTCAAAATAGAACAAATCCAGAGCCTAGATCAGGGAAGAATAAAGTACTGAGCAAACATCAAAAGGGAAAGGCTCTCCCACTGACACTGAATAACAGAACTAAAGAGAAAAACAAGAGATCTGTCACAAATGAGAAAAATCCAAAAGAAGGCCTCAGGCAATTTTATGTGTACCAAAGACAAAAATCCTGAAAAATCAGACCTTGGTGCCCAAACAATGGAAGTCCCAAGACTGGCTCCAGAATACAACAGGGATTAGGGAATGGATGGAAAGAGTCAATAATACTCAAGAAAGACAAGATGCAACACTGAAAGAACTTGTAAAAGAGATTTTGGCAATAAAAAATTTCATCCAGGAAATAAATAACAAGATGGCAAGCATGGAAAGCAGAATTAATCTAGCTGAAGAAAGAATCTTAGAACTTGAAGATAAGAACATGTAAAAAACATAGAAAGAAGACTCAGAAAGAAAGATCAAAGCCTATAAGAGATGTGCAATTATATCAAGAGCCGAACCTATGCCTCATGGGTATCCCAGAAGAAGCAAGAGAAATAGAAAACAACTTGGAGCAAGTATTCCAGAAGGTAATCCAAGAAAACTTTCCCTATCTCATCAGAGATGTGACCAGCCAAGCACAAGAGATATAGAGAACACCCACAAGACATCAAATGAGAAAACCAACCCCTAAACACATAGTAATTTGCCTATAAAAGTAGGCACAAAAGAAAAAATCCTAAAGGCAGCAAGAGAAAAAGGTCAGACTACCTACCAGGGAAAACCAATCTGAATAGCACAGACCTATTGGCAGAAGCACTACAAGCAAAAAGGGACTGGAGTCCTATATTCAAAGTCCTTAAAAAATGAATAATTTCACTCAAGAATTTCCTATCCAGCCAAGCTCCACTTCATCAGTGATGGAGAATTAAAAACCTTCTCAGGCATCCAATCCCTAAGAGATTATGTAGCTTCCAGACCAGCTGTATAGGAGACATTTTAAAAGGTATTAAGCACAAAAGAAAGAAAAAAAAAAAAAAAGAATGACCACACACTTCCACAATGGAGCACGGAATCAACAGAGAACACAGTGTGAAAAGAAACTTGAAAACATATACATACGTCAACCCCAAAGCCAAAAGAAAACAAGCAAACAAAGAAAGAACTTTATAAGAGGCTTGTGACAGGGATAAACAATCACATTTCAATAATCAGCTTGAATGTGAATGTACTAAATATACCACTGAAAAGACACAGAATGGCAAACTGGATAATAAACCATGACCCAATTATTTGCTGCATCCAGGAGACTCATCTCACTACAAGGGACACACACAGACTCAAAGTTAAAGGATGGAAAAAGAATTTCCAGGCAAAGAGATCACACAAGAAGGTAGGAGTTGCAATCTTAATATCAGACAAAACAACCTTTAGGCTATCAAAAATTTTAAAAGATGCAAAAGGACACTATATAATGATAAAAGGTTCAATCCATCAACAAGAGATATCCATCCTAAACATATATGTGCACCCAACACAGGAGCACCAGCATTTATAAAGAAGCTACTAAGTAAACTAAGAAAATATATTGACTATTAGAGCAGGGACTTGAATATCCCACTAACAGTCCTAGATAGATCGAGGCAAAAAAATCAACAAGGAGATCCAGAACCTAAACTTGACACTCCACCAAATGGACTTAATAGATACCTACAGATTATTCCACCCAACAACCACAGAATATACATCCTACTCATCACCACATGGAACGTACTCCAAGATGGATCACAGCCTTGGCCATAAATCAAGCATAAACAAATTCTATAAGTTTAAAATCTTACCATGCACATTCTTAGACCACAGTAGAATAAAATACATATCAACACCAACAACATTTCCCCAAAGTCCACAAATATATGGACACTAAACATCATGATGCTGAACAACTACTGGATCAACACTGAAATCAAAGCAGAAATTAAGATTCCTGAAAACAAATGAAAATGAAGAAACATCTTACTGAAACCTCTGGGATGCCATGAAAGTAGTTCTCAGATGGGAGTTTATACCTCTATGAGCACATGCCAAGTAAACGGAATGATCACAAGTGGAGAGCCTAACAAACCACCTAAGGGTGCAGGAAAGAGAAGACCACCAAAACCCCGACTTTAACAGAAGAATCCAAATCACCAAAATAAGAGCCCAAATATGGGACATAAATGACAAAAATATCATAGAAGACGTCAAAAAACAAGAAGCTGGTTCTTTGAAAGAATTAACAAGATTGATGGACTCCTAGCCAGAATGACCAAGAAAAAGAGAGAAAAGATCCAAATAAACACAATCAGAAATAGAAAAAATCAAATCACAACTGACCCTTGAAGAAATACAAAAGTTTATCAGAGATTACTATGTACACTTATATGGAAACAAACTTGATAACCTAAATGAAATGGAGGACTTTCTGACATCACACAACATCCCCAGTTTGATACAAGAAGACATTGAGACACTAAATAGACCAATAACAACCCAAGAAATTGACTCTGTTATATGAAAACTACCTCCAAAAAAAAAATTATAAAAACCCTGAACTGGATGACTTTCCAGCAGAATTCTACAAAACGCACAAGCAGGAGCTGATATCAATCCTTTTGAAAGTATTTCAGGCAATTGAGAAAGATGAAATTATCTCCAAATCACTTTATGAAGCTAACATCACACTGATACCTAAACCAGGTAAAGAGAACAAAAAAAGAGAACTATAGATGAATATCCCATATGAACATAGATGCAAAAATTCTCAATGAGACTCTAGCAAATCAGATCCAAAAACACATCTCATAAACCATCTACCATGACAAGTAAGCTTTGTCTCCAGGATGCAGGGCTGGTTCAACATTCACAAGACCATAAATGTAATTAAATACATCAAGAGATGTAAATCAAAAACCACATGATTATATTATTAGATGCAGAAAAAGCTTTTGATAAAATCCAGCATCCCTTCTTGATAAAAACCCTCAAATACCTAGGTATAGAAGGAACATACCTCAAAATACTAAGTGCCATCTATGATAAACCCACAACTACCATATTGCTAAATGGACAGAAACTGAAAACATTTCCCATAAAAACTGGAACAAGACAAGGCTGCCCACTCTATCACTCCTCTTTTTCAACATTGTGTTGGAAGTTGTAGCTAGGGCAATTAGACAAGAGAAAGAAATCCGCAGTATTCAAATAGGAAAAGAGGAAGTCAAGTTATCCTTTTTTGCTGATGATATGATACTATACCTTGAAAATCCAAGAGAATCTTCCAAAAACCTGCTTGCACTGATAAAGGACTTTGGCAAAGTCTCAGTGTACAGAATAAATATGCAAAAGACAGTTGCATTCCTATACATCAACAACAAGCAGGTAGAGAACCAAATTAAAAGCACAACCCCATTCACAATAGCTACAAAAAAATGGAAATATCTCGGCATCTTCCTAACCAGAAAAGATAAAGACCTTTACAATGAGAACTACAAAACATTGCTTACTGAAATCCAAGAAGATACACACAAATGGAAAAATATTCCATGCTCATGGATAGGAAGCATCAACATTATTAAGATGTCCATCCTACCAAAGGCAATCTATAGATTCAATGCAATACCCATTAATTACCAACATCATTCTTCTGTTCTGGAAATGACAATACAGAAAATCATATAGAAACATAAACGACCACAAATAACCAAAACAATCCTTAGCAAAAGAAACAAAGCAGAAGGTATTATACTTCCGGACTTCAAATTTTACTATAAGGCTACAGTAATCAAAACAGCCTGTTATTGGTACAAGAATGGGCACACAGACCAATGGAACAGGATAGAGATTCTGGAAGCAAAACCTCAATTTCTCAACCAACTCATCTACAAAGCCTCCAACAACAACCACTAGGGAAAGGAGATCCTATTGAGTAAATGGTGCTGGAAAAATTGACTGATCACACGCAGAAGATTGAAACAAGACCCCTACCTATCACCGTACACAAAAAAAAAACTCTAAATCGATCAAAGACCTAAATGTAAAACCTCAAACTATCAGAATCTTAGAAAAAGCAGGAGACACCCTTATGGAAATTGGAACTGGCAACCCATTCCTATTCAAAACCCTAAAGGCCAACAACTTAAGAAATAAGATAGGCAAGTGGGACCTCATCAAACTAACTTCTGCAAAGCAAAAGAAACCATCAAGAGAGGAGGGAGACAGCCCACAGAATGGGAAAAAATATTTGCCAGCTGTGTTTCTAACAAAGTCCTAACATCTAAGGTCTACAAGGAACTCAAATGCACCAAAAGAAAAAAACGAACAAACAGCCCCATTAAAAAGTGGGCAAAAGACATGAATAGACACTTCTCAAAAGAAGATATACGGAAAGCCAACAGACACATGAAAAAGTACTCAACCTCACACATCATCAGAGAAATGCAAATCAAAACCACATTGAGATGCCACTTTACCCCAGTAAAAATGGCCATCATTAATAAAAGAAACAACAATAGATGCTGGCGAGGATGCAGAGAAAAAGGATTGCTTCTACACTGCTGGTGGGAATGCAAACTAGTGCAACCTCTTTGGAAGACAGTGTGACAGTATCTGAAAGAACTAGAAATTGACCTTCCATATGACCCAGCAATTCCCCTACTGGGAATATACCTGGAGGAACTCAAATCATTCTACAAAAAAGATATCTGCACACGTGTTTGTTGCAGCTCTATTCACAATAGCAAAAAAATGGAACCAACCATGTTGCACATCAAAGCTGGACTGGATAAAAATAATGTGGTACACATACACAATGGAGTATTATGCAGCCATAAATAAGGAGGAACATATGAACTTTGCAGCAACTTGGATGGATTTAGAGTGATCATACTCAGTGATCTATCACAGAAACAAAGAATAGAGTACCATATATTCTCACTCATAAGCGGACCTTGAATAATTATAACGCTATAAGAAAGCGATTGGCAGTAGGGGGAAACTGTCAGGAGAGTGGGGGTGGGATTAGCAGTTGAGGGAAACTGCTAGGGGAGGGAGGGACATACCTCATCAACAAGAGTGCCTGCATAATCAACGTTTGTATACCAAACCCTGAATTGTACCCCACATCTTTATAATTAAAAAAAAAAAAGAAAGAAAATAAAAATAGTTCCAAAAATCTATTGGTAACTTAAAATCTTAAAGTAAAATTAACTGATAGATACTCATTAAATGTCTGGGTCATTTCTAAGTAAGTTAAAATACTTAACACATTAAGTACAAAGCATAAGTTTAAGTTTATATATCTTGGAATATTGTTTTTATTTGGTATGGGGAAGTTAAATATATTTGGGTCTATTAATAAACATGAAAATTTTTTAAAAAAGAGATTCCAAAAGTTATTAAATGGTAAATGTTATTTTAAGACGGTCCACAGTGCGTGCTGGTTTTCACTGGAAATAAAAACTACTACAAATTATAATTAATTAATTTAAATTACTGAAGTTTATAAGGGAAAAAACTATGTTTATGAAGAAAGTGAGATGTGTTTGATAAGAAAAAATATGAAGAATGAGTTTTTGCTTTAAAAATGCTAATATATATAAAAGTTATCCAACATTTGTGAAAATCTTGTGTAATAAAAGCTGACTGAGAATGAGTTTATTTAAAAAGTTTTATTAAAAATAGTTTTAGAATTAATATTACACTGATATAGAAGTCAAATCTAGTCTTTTTTCTTAAAATGATAAAGTTATCTGGTTTGAAAATGTGAAGGTTTTGTTTTTTTCTTCCTTTTACATTATTGACCTAGAAAGTAAATATTTTGTCTTTTATTAAGATAATTTCTTGTGATTAATGTTGTCTTTGATTTGATCTTTGATTACTTAAGTGAGTCATCTCAATATTAAAAGAGTAAGTTTTTGTTCACAGCTACATAACCTTCTGTATTTGCCTTTAAAATATTTTGTTGTCACTTTGATTAAATAGATAACCAAGAATCTATTTAATTGTTTTAAGCCTATTGACATTTTTTATAAACTTGCCCAAATAAAATTTTCATTTAATTTTTTTGATCTTGAATTAACTTTGGTGTTGTTCTCAGTTGTTCCTTGGATATCTCAAAGGATGTGTCTCTCGTTGTGTAGAAGAAAAATATTGAACTAGTTTGGCTTATTTGATATGTTCAAATATGTGGTATGCATTGTCAAATAATAAGCAATGCCTATTATTGCTATGAGTATTCCAAAATTTGTATACAATTCCTAGGAATCTGATGTTATCAATCATAACTTTGGTTATTATGTTAAAATGTATGCTATGGAAATAATCAAATTTTCTTGTGAGTTGCATCATTAAAATAATGAACTACTCAGATTATCAACTATGACCATTCTCATTCTTTGTCAGCCATGGTTATTGTTTTGATACTTTTCTAAAAGCGTTTACAATTAGTTACAATGCGCAATTACCTGTCCTTCAAGGAGACTGATGATTTTCTGATAACTTTAGTATTATACCTTTGGACTGTGTAAAAATTTTCAGAACTATACGAAAAAACTTATAGCTTCGTGAAACTGCTAACCAAGATCAAGCAGGTCAGGAACTAATTACGTGAAACTAAATTAACTAATGAGGATAATTTTTATCAATTTTATTTGAACAATGCTGGTTCTTTAATTTTTTCTTTTTCAGATTTAATAAAACTTTTTTTCTTGTTAGATGCCCAGCGCTTAGAGCAATTTGATAAAGTATGCCATTGTGAGCAGAACTGAAACATTTACTCTGTCTCCTTACCTGATCCTTCCAGAATTTGGAAGCTATTCGTGAGTATTCTTAATTTTATGGCAATAAGAATAAAAGTTCGATAAAAATATGTTCCTCTTGTAACAGGGCACTATGGGACACACAGGTTATATTACCAATGGTTTGATTAGAATGTCATATTTTCAGATGTGACCAGACAGGGAACTGAGGTTGACATTATGGAGCCAATACCTTTCCCTTAGAAAAGGTGGCCCAAACCCTGAATACAGCATTCACATCATTGCCTAACAGATTAGTAAAGAATCTCACTTCCTGACAGGTCTGGAAACCTCAGGATATTTGGGAGACCTCAGGTAGACAGGAATTCACCCAAATCTACAGGCGCTGCAGGCAGTTTTATGGTTAGTCTTTGGTGCAGCTTCCAATCCTTGAGAGATGATTAAAAGTTTAATCTGAGATTCTTCATGAAAATTTTCATTAAGCAAATTTAAAGAGCGCTCATATGGTCAGTTACTATCCTTGTTGTGCTTGTATAAACAATCAGGCCAAGTTTAGTGAGACTAAACTAACTTTGCAAACAAATTGGTCTTACTTTACTATTTGTGGTAGAAATGGGGATGATTGTAGGGAGAAAAATTATGTTTCAGAAAGAAATGATAGTGTATTCATTATTCGATTCCAGATTGTGTTGTTTTTGAGGATTTGTTTTCTACCTGAAATCTCAACTGGATCCTAAATTCATCTAGGTTCCTCCAATATCTGGCTATGATTTTGCAAACTAATATTTATAATGTTTTTCTCATCTTGCTGGCTTGTCATTGAAATTAAAACCATTTTCTTCCTGAAGCCCTGTAAGCTGAAGCTAGATAACTTAAATAGACTTCAGATAAATTACCTCAACAACTTATATCTGGACAGCTTTTGTACCTATTGCTATATAGATGACTCAGAAAGTTCCCTAGGACACCCAAGGTAAGTTGCAAACCAGAAAAATCTATCGGATTGCTACTGTCTGCCCTCACTATAACTAAACGTGCTTTGAGCTCAGTATCTGGAAATCTCAACTGGTTGCCCTCTGGACTAAAAAAACTGAGTTTATAGTTTATTCTAACTAGTAACCTGTTTTTTCTCTTTGTTTCCATAGAAATGACTCTTATTAAATACCTGATTGCAAGAATATAAGCCTGATTTTGGTGGAAGCCCATCTGTAGCACCATTTCCTAAAATGAGATAAAACTGTTAGCTGTTGAACTAGACTTACTAATTTTCAGGAGTGAGAGATTGGATGGCTTATGAGACAATCCATGAACCCAATTTCTAGACTGTAAAACTTATGGGGAAAGTTTCAGACGGGGGATATCAAGATTCAGAACATAGTTCCCCAAAGTTTGGTATTTTGACAAGTTGCATATGTGAACTCCTTCAAACATAATAAGGGCTTCAGAAGCAAGGGTTCTCTGACCTTCTCCTGCCTTCTTGTCTTCCACTCCTCTTTTGTTTTTTTCCCAAAGGAAGTAAGAGAAATCAGAATTTTTCTTCATCAAAGTGGATCATAGAAATTAGAATTCCCCCTCTCAATGAAAGTCATGAAACTCTTCCCTTCTCCTTTGAAGACTTTCAATCCAGATGAGTCCCACCCTATACCTGGGAGGAAAGGATACTGCATGGAGAGGTTCAAGAAAAATCTAAACAGATAGGCCTTTCTGGGTTCCTGTCCTCTCAGTCTGTTACTATTAGATCATATGCTTTTGTCTGATTACATTTCTATATGACTGCCTATGCTTCATTGAACATAAACATAAAAATGGAAAGTGTTCCCTAGTTTTGGGATTTTTATTTTTCAGGGTTGCCATGGCAGGTAAAACTTTGATTAAGTAAATTTGTTTTGTTTTTCTCTTGCTAAAGTGTTTTTCATTACATGTGTTTCAGTCATGACCTTTATGATGGGTGAAGACAGTTTGTCCCATGTTTTTGCCTTCAAAAATTCCTTGCAATTAGAAGCTAAAATTTTAAGGCACTAGGTGGTGAAATATTTTATACTAGCCAGAGATATTCCAAATCATTTGTTTCTTCTGAAAACAGTACTGTTCCTTTTACAACAGGGCAAGGTGAATCAACTGAAGAGACTTCAATAGTTAATTAATTAATTCAATAAGCATTTACTGAGAACCTCCACTTGCTAAACACTAAACACAAAAAGATGAACGATGTCTTTGATATGTTTTAAGTTTAAAAATAGTTAAATAAACAAAACAAAACAAAAATGACTTTAGCAAATGAAATGAATATAACAAGACAAGTTTTTTGTTTGTTTGTTTTTAAAGGAAAGTACTTGGCAGGAAAATAAAGGAGGTGAGCTGTTTTCGCGTAGCGTCTGGGCTTTATAGAATCCAGAAGACAGATTTGGTGGCCCTCCCTGGCAGAAAGCAATTAAGCATACCAAACATAGAAATGGACAAGGGGCGGGCTCAGAAGTCCAGAATGTTCGAAAGTTGAATTCAGATCGTTGAGCAAAATAACAGTCTTATAGGCACTGCTCCAAGCACTTAGAAATAACTTGTGATGAACTGAAATAATTTACTAACATATTCACTTTTTTTCTTTTTTACAAACATTCTCAAGAACTTTTTGCTTTAAAAAAACTTGTTTTTCCTTTGATAGCTATTGATTGTCCTGTATTCTTCTGTGGCAGTACTCATTCTCCCTTTTACTATTTAATTAATTCATTAATTAATCCAAAGAGTTAAAGACATTAATTAATTAATGAATTTATCTATTTATTTATTTATTCTTTTTTTGAGTTGAAGTCTCACTCCATCGCCCAGGTTGGAGTGCAGTGGCACACACGTTCACAACCACCCCAGCGGCAGCCTGCTGAACTCAGGTGATCCATCCGCCTCAGCCTTCCAAGTAGCTGGAACTACAGGTGTGCACTACCACACCCAGCTGATTGTTTTTTTTTCTATTTATTGTAGAGACAAGGTCTTGCCAAGCTGCCACAGCTGATAATAATTATTTTAATAACAGAAGTATAGTCTATATAATCCTGTGCCATTATTACTTCTGAAACATCATTTCTCTATCTTCTTTTAAAATGTCTTACTCTTTTGAGTCTCACACAATGACTTTTTCTATCTTCTAATGTTACCTCTCATTGTTCTCATTTTGCTTTCTCATCCATTAAGAAGTTGGTTCTTGGTTCAAAGTTCCTTCTTGTCAAGTCTTGTCATCATCCTTGGAACTTAAGAGCTCAACATACTTTAACTTGCTAAGCTTCAAATTACTTTTTTTAGCCTTTCTTTCCATTACTGTGTCTTGTTCCTTATGAAGCACTGTCATTGAACTTGTAATGTTAGTCATCCTTTTCTTGCTTATTTACTACTGTCACTGTACCTGTTCTTCAGTCAAAGGATTTTTAACTCATTAAATGATTCTATCCCTTGTCTATCAGTCCCTTCCCGTATTTCTTCTCTCCTGATTCGGTTTAGGATCAACTAATTCAACAAGTCTCTTGAAAATATCCTATATTTTTTTGACCAACTCTTCTTTTGTCTTAAAAACATGTGCCATCGATTATTATCTATGCCTACTCAGGTGGGGGATACATCTAGGCAGCTCATTCTAAGAAGCTTGAACTAGTGGCAGATAAGGGAGGAGAAGGAAGTGGGGGTAGAAAAGTGGAGGTAGAGGTGAGGGTGACACTTACCTTCCTGCCATTTAGCCCATGTTGGCTGGAAGTTATATGGCCATTCTAACACCAATGGACTAAGCTATTCATCCATTATCCATTCATCTATTATCTATTAGAATAGAACCCACTAACCTGCATGAAATGTCATTTTATTGTTTGCAATTACAAAATATCTTCCAAATCCAAACATTTTCTCTAACACTCCCTTGCTATCATCCTTTTCAGAAATACCTTTGGCTCTTGTTTGGTTAATGGCATTGACCTCTAACGTGCCTCTCATGTTTATTCTTGTTCTCTCCCTGATCATCTTCTATATTGTTTTCAGAGTGAACCTTTTAATAGTAATATAATGATTTATCTTCCTGTTTAAAAGCTTTCTACAACTTTCTATTGCTCTTGGGATGCAATTCAAACTTTTTGAGTTGTTTTCCCAAAATGTATGTCACACCTACCTCTATATATAGTCTCTTATTGAGCTCCATAGACTCTTATATTTTATAATTTATCTGTGTTGTACTTATTTTGAATGTGCAAATGTGCTATGCATCCTCATTTCAGAGCAATTGAACATATGTTCCCCACATCCCCACCTGAAGCTCTAATATTTATTTATTTATTTATTTATTTTTGAGTTGGAGTCTCACTCTGTTGACCAGACTGGAGTGCAGTGGCCGCTCCTGGCCACTGCAGCCTCGACCTGCTTGACTCCGGCAATCCTTCCGCCTCAGCCTTCTAAGTAGCTGGAACTACAGACGCACGCTACCAAGCCCGGCTAATTTTTGATTTATTGTAGAGATGAGGTCTCGCCAAGTTGCTCAGGTGGGTCTCGAACCCGCGGGCTCAGGCAATTCATTCACCTCAGCCTCCCAAAGGCGCAGGATTACAGGCTGAGCCACAGAGCCCAGCACTTCTTTATTTTTTCAATTCCTCAAGTCAGCTTCATCCTAAGCCTCACATCCCACCAAAAGTCTTTCTTAATTAACTATATATAAAGGGGATTGCCCTTTTAACTTTTCTAATAGTTTTTTATATTCCTGATGAATAGTATTTATCAGACATTTTTATAATTAATTGCATAATTGTGTTTCATTTCTACTAAACTAAAACTTTATGTACTAGTGATCATATATCTCCCGTGTTTAGCATAATACTGGAACATAATGGAACAAATAAATATCCACCAAATAAGCAATTACATTATTATTATCTTTGTTAGATGAACTACAATAGACAGAGTGACTCAGTACCTTCTAGAACAGGTTAGGCTGATTCATTTTGAGTCATAGGGTCCATAGGAAATGGTGGTGAGGAAGCAAGGAAGATAATTTAAGAATAAATTGTTGAGAGACTTGAATTTTACAGAGTAGTGTCTGAAGGCAATAAATGTGAAACTCCTCAGAGAACACCTTTCCTAGAGTATCTTCCCCTGAGTGTCCTCTTCTCAATTTACTGCCAACTTTCTAGCAAGCTGAGTTAGGATAGCTAGCAATTGCTTCTGCTAACCATTTTTGATTCTGTGGCATCCAGACACAGCATACCAACTGCAATTACACTGGCAGCTAAATGGCAACAATTGAGAGAAGATTTGATGCAAATAGAGCAAAGAAACCTTGATCTCTACTGAGGATGCATATTCCATTTCACTTAAAAAGCAAGCATTCATTTCTCTCAAACTCAAAAGAAACTGTAGACATTCATATTAAAAGTGGGAGGTTAAAATTTGATGGGCTGTTTGTGTCACCCTCAAATACCTTTGTGGTAATAGACAACTAAAGGAGTATCAACACATACATCTCCTTCTTAAGAAAGATCTGGAGAACAAAGAATTTCTTGTCTTGTTCTGCTTTTAAATTAAAGGTGTGGTATTTGGCACCTAAACACATGGAGAAATACTCACAGAATCTGATCCCTTTTAAAAAATAATGTCGATCCAGAAAAATGACACTCAATCCATAGGATTAAAAACAAGTCTGTCTGTGGATAAATAGAAGTAAAAAATCTTGAAGATAGAATGTACTGATTCACGCATCAAAAGGCATTATTTAAATGCTTTTATGTAAGGAATGTTATGTTTTATATATTTTTAAAAATTGGTATATCACATGAGATTTTTTTACAATTGTTGTTTACTAGCCAGGCTCGGTGGCTCAGCCTGTAATCCCTCGCCTTTGGGAGGCTGAGGTGAGTGG